>NC_134505.1:3931673-3940059 GCF_040206685.1 Ascaphus truei | reverse complement strand
CTGGCGCGTGGGTTGTGAGTGCTGTCTGTGCGTGGGGGTCCTGCTAGGGTGTGAGGCGGTGGGTCAGTGATGTCGGTGCGTAGGGCGGGAGGCAGCAGGTGTGTGTGGCGGCAGGTATGTGTCGAGTGTGGCGGGTGTCTGTTGAGTGCGTGCAGCGGCTGTGAGGCGGTGGGTGAAAGGCAGAGGCGGCCGGAGTAAGGGCGGGTGAAAGGCAGAGGCGGGGGTGGGGAGGCGGTAAGGCGGGCATGAAGGCGAAGGGCGGCGGGAAGGGGAGGAGGGGGTGGAAGAGGGGGGCAAGGGGTGGAGGGGGGGGGGAAGTGTTAGTGGAGGGGGGGAAGGGTTAGTGGAGGGGGGGGAAGGGTTAGAGGAGGGGGGGGAAGGGTTAGAGGAGGGGGGGGAAGGGTTAGAGGAGGGGGGGAAGGGTTAGAGGAGGGGGGGGAAGGGTTAGAGGAGGGGGTGGAAGTGTGGGAGGGGGTGGGAGGGGAAAGGGGAAAAAGAGGTGGAGGGGGGGGGGGAAGAGGAGCGGAGGGGGGGGTGGAAAGGGGAGCGGAGGGGGGGTGAAGGGGAGCGGAGGGGGGAAGGGGAGCGGAGGGGGGGGAAGGGGAGCGGGGGGGGGGAAGGGGAGCGGGGGGGGGAAGGGAGAGCGGGGGGGGGGAGGGGAGAAGGGGGGAGGTGGTGGGAAGGGGGGAGGTGGTGAGAAGGAGGAGGAGGGGGAAGGTGGTGGAAAGGGAGAGAAGGGGGGATGTGGTGGGAAGGGGGAGGAGGGGGAAGGTGGTGGGAAGGGGGAGGAGGGGGAAGGTGGTGGAGGGGGAAGGTGGTGGGAAGGGGGAGGAGGTGGAAGGTGGTGGAGGGGGGAGGTGGTGGGAAGGGGGGGAGGTGGTGGGAAGGGGGGGAGGTGGTGGAAAGGGGGGGGAGGTGGTGGGAAGGGGGGGGAGGGGTGAGGTGGTGGGAAGGGGGAGGAGGTGGGAAGGGGGAGGAGGTGGGAAGGCGGGGGGTGGGAGGCGGTGGGAAGGCGGGGGGGGGGGGAGGAGGTGGGATGGCTGGGG
Organism: Ascaphus truei; assembly: GCF_040206685.1. Classification (NCBI taxonomy): domain Eukaryota; kingdom Metazoa; phylum Chordata; class Amphibia; order Anura; family Ascaphidae; genus Ascaphus; species Ascaphus truei. Next base: position 3,939,013 of record NC_134505.1, on the reverse strand, counting down.
GGTGGGAGGCGGTGGGAAAGGGGGGTGGGAGGCGGTGGGAAGGGGGGGTGGGAGGCGGTGGGAAGGGGGGGTGGGAGGCGGTGGGAAGGGGGGGGGGGAGGCGGTGGGAAGGGGGGGTGGGAAGGGGGGGTGGGAAGCGGTGGGAAGGGGGGGTGGGAGGCGGTGGGAAGGGGGGGGAGGCGGTGGGAAGGGGGGGGGAGGCGGTGGGAAGGGGGGGGGGGAGGCGGTGGGAAGGGGTGGGGGGAGGCGGTGGGAAGGGGGGCTGGGAGGCGGTGGGAAGGGGGGCTGGGAGGCGGTGGGAAGGCGGGGGGTGGGAGGAGGTGGGAAGGCGGGGGGATGGCGGGGGGTGGGAGGCGGTGGGAAGGGGGGGAGGGAGGCGGTGGGAAGGGGGGGAGGGAGGCGGTGGGAAGGGGGGGGAGGCGGTGGGAAGGGGGGGTGGGAGGCGGTGGGAAGGGGGGGTGGGAGGCGGTGGGAAGGGGGGGTGGGAGGCGGTGGGAAGGGGGGGGTGGGAGGCGGTGGGAAGGGGGGGGAGGCGGTGGGAAGGGGGGGGGGAGGCGGTGGGAAGGGGGGGGAGGCGGTGGGAAGGGGTGGGGGGAGGCGGTGGGAAGGGGGGCTGGGAGGCGGTGGGAAGGGGGGCTGGGAGGCGGTGGGAAGGGGGGGAAGGGGGGAGGCGGTGGGAAGGGGGGGGGCGGTGGGAAGGGGGGGGAGGCGGTGGGAAGGTGGAGGGGAGGCGGTGGGAAGGGGGGGGGGGAGGCGAGGGGAGGCGGTGGGAAGGGGGGGGAGGCGGTGGGAAGGGGGGGTGGAGGGGAGGTGAAGGGGGGGTGGAGGGGAGGTGAAGGTGGGGGGGTGGAGGGGGGGAGTGGAAGGGAGGTGAAGGGGGGGGGGGTGGAAGGGAGGTGAAGGGGGGGTGGAAGGGAGGTGAAGGGGGGGGGGGTGGAGGGGAGGTGAAGGGGGGGGTGGAGGGGAGGTGGTGAAGGGGGGGGTGGAGGGGAGGTGTAGGGGGGGGAGGTAAATGGGGAGGTGAAGGGGGGTGGAAGGGAGACGTGGAGTGAGGGGAGGTGAAAGGGGGTGAGGGGAGGTGATGGGGGGTGAGGGGTGGGTGAGGGGAGGTGAAGGCCGCTCACTCACCCGTCCGGCAGGTCCCACGTGGATCTGAGGCGGGAGGCAGCGTGTTGTGGCCGCTCTCCCGCTGTGTCCCGGGCGCTCGCTCGCTCCCCCGCTGACTGTAGCGGCGCCGGGGGGCCGGGGGTATCGGGGAGACACTGACACTGGAGGGGAGGGGGGGTGGAGGGGGGTAGAGGGTAGGTGAAGGCCGCTCACTCACCCATCCGGCAGGTCCCACGTGGATCTGAGGCGGGAGGCAGCGTGTTGTGGCCGCTCCCCCGCTGTGTCCCGGGCGCCGCCATCTTGGGCACTCGGCGCCGCGAGGCAGCCTGCCTGGCCACTGGCTGTTCCCCCGCCGGGGAGGGGTGAGTTGTAGCGCCGGGGAGGGGGGGGGCATGTATATGTGGGGGGGGGGGAGAGGTGGGAGATATAGAGGGGGGGTCTCGCACGGCCGCTGACACTGGGTGGGGGGTGGGGGGGGGCGCTGAAGGGGTAATAATAGTGTGTGTGTGTCCCGCTGAATGTAGCTGCGCCGGGGGAGGGGGGGGTCGGGGTGAAAGCGCGGGAGACACGGGGAGAGGAGGAGGTGCGCGCGGGTGCTGCTAACTGTGAGCCCCGCTAATGTATGTAACAGTGTGTGTGTGTGTGTGTGTGTGTGTGTGTGTGTGTGTGTGTGTGTGTCACTGTGTGTGTCACTGTGTGTGTGTCTGTCATTGTGTGTGTGTCTGTCATTGTGTGTGTGTCTGTCACTGTGTGTGTGTGTGTGTCCCTGTGTGTGTGTGTGTGTGTGTGTGTGTGTGTCACTGTGTGTGTGTGTCTGTCACTGTGTGTGTGTGTGTCCCTGTCCCTGTCCCTGTGTCCGTGTGTGTGTGTGTCCCCCTGTGTGTGTGTGTGTCCCTGTGTGTGTGTGTCCCTGTGTGTGTGTCCGTGTGTGTGTGTCCCTGTGTGTGTGTCCCTGTGTGTGTGTCCCTGTGTGTGTGTGTCCTGTGTGTGTGTCCCTGTGTGTGTGTCCCTGTGTGTGTGTCCCTGTGTGTGTGTCCTGTGTGTGTGTCCCTGTGTGTCCTTTGGCCCGTCACTCCGCCTCAGGCCAATGAGAGGTGTGCGGGGGCGGGCGGGCCAAGGGACCAATGAGATTTCCCCTAGGGACACCGGACATCCAGGCAGGCAGGCAAACATACAGTGCTTTCACTAATATAGTATAAGATCTGTAACTGTTACATACGCCTATAATATATATTATCTGTAACTGTTACATACGCCTATAATATATATTATCTGTAACTGTTACATACGCCTATAATATATATTACCTGTAACTGTTACATACGCCTATAATATATATTATCTGTAACTGTTACATACGCCTATAACATATATTATCTGTAACTGTTACACACGCCTATAACATATATTATCTGTAACTGTTACATACGCCTATAATATATATTATCTGTAACTGTTACATACGCCGATAATATATATTATCTGTAACTGTTACATACGCCTATAATATATATTATCTGTAACTGTTTCAAACGCCTATAATATATATTATCTGTAACTGTTACATACGCCTATAATATATATTATCTGTAACTGTTTCAAACGCCTATAACATATATTATCTGTAACTGTTACATACGCCTATAACATATATTATCTGTAACTGTTTCAAACGCCTATAATATATATTATCTGTAACTGTTTCAAACGCCTATAATATATATTGGGCCTCATGCAGAGAGCATCGTTATTTCGAAATTCGCCATTTTTTGTACAATTTCGCGCAGAAACCGGCAGAAAATGGCGAGTTACGAAAAACGCGCCATTTTGTTTTTTCTATTGCTAAAACTCGCCTCGCGGCTGGCGAGAACCTCCATCTCGCCATTTTTAAAACTCTCCGAATGCAGAGAGGTGCGAACGGCATGTAGCGGCTGTTCGCACCAAGAAAATGGCGCGATTCTCGCATTTTTGCCGCGCCAGGAAAAGATGGCAAGATGGCGCTCGCCGCCTATAGTAAAGGGGAAAAAAAAGGCGCAAATTTGTTTTTACACGCTTCTGAAGCGCGCATCTCGCCAATTTAAACTCGCCACACGCATCCATGTTAAACATAGCAGAATTCGCACTTTTCTGCATATGGAGAATAAAACTCTCCAAAAAAGCTACTTTTTATGAAATTCGCCAATTTTAAAATTCTATGCTCTCTGCATGAGGCCCATTATCTCTTACTGTGCATGCAAAGTCTTGTATATAACGTATAACCTACTCACTTAATATAAGCGTGTATTTGTAACCATGTATCTGTCATCTTAACACTGTGCCCAGGGCATACTTGAGAACGAGAGGTAACTCTCACTGTATTACTGCCTGGTAACACATGTTATAAATAAATACAGAATCAATATGCACTTTCTATGATTAACGTGATATTTGTGAAAAACCTTCAAGTGAACTCTATTTAGAATGTAATAGAGTAATATTATTCCCATGCTGTGCTGTGGATCTTCAAGTGATATATGTACAGGTAGTCCTCATTATCCAACGTTTCAAATGGTATATCCAACGCTTTACAATCCCACCCTTTGGGACGCTTTTAGACACCTGAATGCGTTACCCGACGCCTGAATGCATTATCCAACGCTCGCCGCCACGGATTATCATGGGACTCGCTTTACAATGGTTTCACCATCCAACGCTACTTCCAGAACGGATTCCGTTGGATAACCGAGAACTGTCTGTATATAATATATCCTGTGGAGTGTCTTATATTTAAAACAATATTACACATTCATAAATTGCTATAGTATACACAGTATTTTTATTTGATACTGAGGGAGGGTGGGGGGGGGGGGAGTTGATGATGTTCCTTGCACACGGAAAGCTGGGAGAATAGCGTCAGATCTGTAATAATCACGGGCGCCTATTACAGGGAACAACCATTTCAAATTGCCAGACCCCAAAAAACCCCGGGTAAAGACACAGAGAGAAGGATCGCCGACATGGAAAACAACCACGGAATATCTCCGGAAGGAGTTAGATAATCCTCAAATGCCTTAGACATTTCTCTAGTAATCCGCCGTATAAAAAAAAAGCCACGTAATTATCTGCGTGACTGGCTGCTTGTCTGAATTATCACAACGAAACGGTGAGCTAACAAGCCAATTAAACTCCAAAGTACATCAAAATAAAACACTACAGCTGATTTTTTATGAAATTGAAGACATTTATCTGCCACAGTAAAAAGATAGCAGACAGCTGCCGGCGGGGTTTCTAATCTGACACCAAATGGGCCCGGTTAAATATTATTATTTTTACGCGCACTTTATATTAATCCAGGCAAGATTTACGAGCTGTTTAATGGCACGGCTGGAAAATACAGCCACAGCGCCCATCTGAAAACCCTATATATACACGCTCCGGGATGTCATCCTGCATCCACTGGTACCTCCCGATCAGAACCCTGCTAACCGTCGTAGAGTTGGATCCACCATCCCGTACCATGTCTTGCCATTGGAAGAGTGGAGCTGTGAAGTCCTCAGTGTGCGGCGGTGTCGGAGGCCTTAGGGTCAGTGGTCTGGCTGCAGAGTTGGCCAAGGGGTCTGAACACGTCGTTGCTGGGTGTTTCAGTGGGAACGACGGGCTGCTGTCCGGGGGTGAGAAGGAGACCATGCAGAACCTAAACGGCCGGCTGGCCTCCTATCTGAACAAGGTGCGCGCCTTAGAAGAAGCCAACGCGGACCTGGAATGTCAAATCAAGGAGTGGTATATTCAGCACCAACCGAAGAGAGTGGACTACAGTCATTATTTCCTGGTCATTGAGGAGCTCAGACATAAGGTGAGATGCTTTATTCCATGTAGTAGGGTATATAGTTCATGTACATTATATAACACTGCATGTATATTTATATAATGTGTTACCAGGAAGTAATACATTGAGCGTTACCTCTCGTTTTCAGGTATGTCCTGGGCACAGAGTTATGGTAATAATACTGTACATGGTTACAAATACATGGTTACATTAAATGAACAGTGGATACATTATATACAAGACATTGCATGCACAGTTAGATATAATATATGTTATAGGCGTATGTAACAGTTACAGATAATATATGTTATAGGCGTATGTAACAGTTACAGATAATATATATTATAGGCGTATGTAACAGTTACAGATAATATATATTATAGGCGTATGTAACAGTTACAGACCAAGTAAAACATGTGAGACAGCTTTAGTTATGAAAGAACTTAGCCTGGTGGCGGATGTGAGAGTCTCCGGCAGACTGTCACAGTTTTGGGGTGCACGGTAAGAGAAGGAGGAGCGTCCGGATACTTTGCTGAACCTTGGGACCATGAACAGTCTTTTGGAGTCAGATCTCAGGTGATAGGTGCTGCGTGTGGTAGGGGTGAGGAGCTTGTTCAGGTAGACGGGTAGCTTGCCCAGAAAGTATCTGAAGGCAAGACAGGAAAGGTGAACTTTGCGCCTAGACTCTAGTGATGACAAATCTAGTTCTTTGAGCATTTCGCAGAGATGTGTGATCTGCAAAGCATTTTGTATACAAAAACAGGCATTATTTACACAGAGAGTAACTGGTGAATTACTCAACATCACGCTGTTGGATTACCTGTAAGTATTCACCCAACCAGTGACAAAAATGTACTGTTGTCCCTAATGACACACAATATCCTCCGGCACCGAGAGTGTCACAAAGCAATCATCTCCAATTCTTATTAGGTAAGCAAGATATGAACCAGAATTAAAGTCACTGAGGCATTTGTCACTGTCACGGCTGTGCTCGCCACAAACCTGGGTCGGACCGCATGGCTGAGGTGGGGTTGTAAAAGCACCGACCTTAGACCGCGCAGGCGGATCCGGATTGCGCAGTTCGTAGTCGTATGTAGCAGGATCAGGATAGGAGAAGACAGCATCGTCGGTGGACACGCCAGGGTCAGGACTGGAGATATCAGGGTAAACGTTGTTCAAGCAGGAGTTCGGCAACAGGTAGTCAGTAGAGCCCCGCTTCAGCTTAGGAGCGCGGGAGTGGCTTCTGCGCGTGCGGCGACCATGGCCCATGGTACTGGTCTCAGGAGGTGGTAGAAAGACCAGAGTAGCACACCGCCTAGCTGCACTGGTAAACCAGTGCTTCAGCGCAAGAGTCCTGAGCGGGCTGGGGAATCCTCCGTTTCAGCGCAGGAACCAGGACACGGCCTCTCTAGATTAGGGAAAGAGTAGGCCCCAGGAACCAGGAAGCTGAAGATACACAGGGAAACCTCCGCTTCAGTGCAGGAAACAGGAACAGACCGCTGCGTGAATATAGCAGCCGGTCACAGGAAACAAGGAGCTGAAGTAACAAGAGAGTACTCAGCTTCAGCACAGGAAACAGGAACTGACCGCTGCATGAGACTAGCAGCCGGTCACAGGAACCAGGGGGATGAAGACAACAAGGAGAGTACTCCACTTCAGCTCAGGAACAGACTGCTGCGTGACACTAGCAGCCGGTCTCAGGAACCAAGGCGACAGACAAGACAAGGCTTATGGCAGAACACAGAGACATCCAGGAAGGACTATGCTCGGCAGGGAGCATTGTGGGAAGGCAATACTTAAAGGTCCGTGAACCAATGGCAGAAGGGGCGTCTGGCAGCATTACTTTGGTGAGTGAATCCAGGCTGCAGTAAATATCCGGGAAAGTGTTCCTGGACTGCACAAGACTGCAAGGTAAGGCAAACAGTAAACCGAGGAGCGGATTCCTTACAGTCACAGTCTCTAATTCCGAATATGTGTATTATTTTTTTCACGAGTAAATGTATTGTATTTGTGGGGACGGAAGCTACAACTTCCTTTAGATTTCATGTAAAATACAGTAAAAAAAAAGAAAAGTGCAAATCATGAAAATGACATAATGGACGTTTATAGTATTTACTGATAAAATCCTTCATTGAATTGAAATATCAGTAAATAGAAGTTTGTATTACTGCATTTCAAAGATAATTGTTGGAAGCAAAAAATAGGTGTGAAAGTGGGATCACAATTGGCTTTAGCACAGGAGGTGACATTGCAAACTGGCAAAGGGGCAAGAATCCAATTCCCTGGGTTATATGTCTCCCCAGATCCTGGCTCAGAGTGCGGACGATGCCAGAGTCGTGCTGCAGGTGGAGAACGCCAAGCTGGCTGCTGACGATTTTAAGGTTAAGTAAGTATACAAAGAATTCTGCCGCAATGTCCGAGAACCCGC
>NC_134505.1:3836673-3926673 GCF_040206685.1 Ascaphus truei | reverse complement strand
CTCTCTGTAACAATGCAAAGATCTGTTGGGAATATTCTGCTTCCTTAATGGAGTTGCTTAAAGCGACGGGGAAAAGGGAACACACCTATCTGCTTTTACTATCCAATAAACTTTATCATGCACCATAATTTTGGCCTGGTCTATTCTTCTGAAGTTCATTTCGTGTGAGCGCTGTAAGTGTCCGGCACTTGATCTGACAAAGTAATATGATAATTGGGTATTTCATCTGAATTCAATCTCCAATTGGCTCACTCATTATATTCCATCGTCATCTGCTGTTCTGACACCAGTTGTCGCGCGCGATACTGTGCTGACCGTGGGGGGGGGGTTAAAACGCAATGCGAAACGCTAGGTAGGTGTGCAGGTCAGTGCGTCACCAAGGAGCCGCGGTTGATGTGTGACGTGTATAGTTCATTGGGAAATACTGTACCTTAGGGAAGTTACTCTGGTTTACGCCTGAGTCTATACGCATATTCCAGCCATTCAGCAGCTGGACCAAACACTAACATCCATAATTACAGCTCAACCCCGTTATAACGCGATCCGCTACAACGCGAATCCGCTTATAACGCGGGATGCACGCGTGGCTCCCAATTTATCGTACGTATGAATACTTTACAACACGGTTATTGGCGTCTTAAATACTTTGTTGTACAACGCATACAACGGTACATTATTTCTAACGCGATCCGCTTATGACGCGACGCGATTCTTTGGACCCCAAGCGCCGCGTTATAAGGGGGTTGAGCTGTACCTAGCTCCCTTAATAAGAACAGGTACACACCCATCCTAATTCAGCACACCTGTACCTAGATAGGCCAGCACTACTTTATCCCCTGTTTCTGGATTTTGTCACTTTTATCCCTGTATATTTTTTGATTTTTTTTTTGTATATATTAAACCTCGTGTATATATCTATATTATACCGTGGCATTTATTTGACACGTAACGAATGAATTAAACGTCCGTGTGTATCCTTCGATCACTACGCAATGAGTTGCAGCCCCCAGAGCTGTCTTCCTTAGCTGCTTGATATTACCACTGCTGTTTTGGCACCGTCAGGTGCTACTTATCGACTACTCCTTTGGATTTTTACCCACTGTGAGGGGCGTCAATTTGTTCTACAATCACCCGGGTGTCCGCAAATACTTCACCGTCAGCATGCTCGGGCAGTATTGATGCTCTCTGGCTTTTGCGTTGGGTTTAACCTCCAAGGTCAGCACCGTGTCACAGTGCTTGGAATCTGATGTACCAAACGCATATGATAATGGGATGGGATGAGTTAGCGCATTCGCGCCCCACAGCTGTTTGTCACCGTAATTAAAGCTGCAGCCCAGGCAATATCCTTACGTGCGTGTGTGTTTTTTTGTTCTTTTAATAAATCAGTTCTGTACTATGAGAAAATACGTGCAGCATTTAAAAAACAAAAACAAAAAAAAACACAACAACTCTGAATGACATTTTTTAATGTATTATAATGTAACAAGCCTTTTTTGTTTCTATAGCAAGCGTATACAAAGTCACACCCTGCAGAATACTCCTCTGCAGCCATTTAGTGCACCCCCGGAGGCGATTCTTCGCCGCTCGATCACAGGAGAACGGATCGATCGGCAACTTAGCTAATTACTGATCGTCATGGGGATTGTATTAATGCAGATATTAAAGGGAAATATATATATATATAATATATTTAAATGGCAGCTTGGACAGCTGCTTTAAGATGAATGTAGATCACATTTGCACCCCCCCCCACCCCCCTTGTGTTTAAATCAGTGTAGTAATATTAGAAAATAGTGACTGTTTTAATTTTTTTTCATTTCAAATCTTAATGCCGTTTTTAATGAGCTTTAATACACTGAGCAGCATCCTTTGATTCCTATAGCAGGCGTTCACCCGCCTCCCCCAGCAGTGCAAGATCTTTGCAACACTTTCCTGTGTGTGATCACGTGTTGCCAGCGTTCCCTGCAGCTTGAGCTGCAAACTGCAACAGCCGACAATGTTACCGTAGCAATATCAGGTTACATTGTAGCTGCTGAGTTTACACTGCCTGCCCGGATTGATTGAAACAGAAAGGCGGCCATTAAGTGAACCCGGGGAAGCCGGATCGTTGCCGAGTGCCCAGGTTCGTTTGTTATAGATGAATGTTAAATTAATTAAACGAGGAAGGGGGGGGGGAGGTGGATAAAAAAATAATTACCTTGATCCTTTCCTCGGATCCAGAGATTATAGCTTGGCACAAGCCACCCAGAATGCAAAGTGTTTAAAGAGACGGGACGCCGTTTTGAAGGCGCGGTCACACGCACGCCCTGGTTTAACTAGCTGAAATACGCCGGCGTGACCTCGGCACCGGGATTAGCCAGGGAGGCGTCTTTTCAAAGAGTTTTTATTGCGGAGGATAACATCCCCCAAGACAGACCCGCCCCAGCGAGGGACGGATCCGGCTGAGGAAGCCCAGGCACAGTTAATTATTAAGGATTTATGGGAATTAAAGTGTATTCCTGTCATCGTACATCATCGCTTGTGAGATGAGAAATGGATCGCACCTGGTTTCGTAATCCTCTCAAAAAAGCCTATAATTTCAGAATATTATAGTGTGTGGAAGGACTTGTGGGTGGGGCTGACACGTAACGAGGCCTGCACGTGTGTGTATATATATATAGTTGTGTGTGTGTGTGTGTCTATATATATAGACACACACACACACACACACACACACACACATACACACATACACACATACACACACATATATATATTTATATATCTTATTATATGTTTGTGAAAGCACTGTATGCCTGTCTGCATCTTCCTGTGTCCCTAGGGGAAATCTCATTGGTCCCTTGGGCCGCCCGCCCCCGCACCTCTCATTGGCCTGAGGCGGAGTGACGACACACACACACACACACACACACACACACACACACACACACACACACACACACACACACACACACACACACACACACACGTAAGAGGCAGTGTAACACACACACACACACACCCTCCAAGTCATCGTGACCCGCGCGCACCTCCTCCTCTCCCCGTGTCTCCCTGTTTCCCCCGCTTTCATCCCCCCCCCCCCGGCGCCGCTACAGTCAGCGGGGGAGCGGAGCGAGCGCCCGGGACACCCCCCACGGCTCTCAAGCACGCGCCGCGCGCCCCCGCGCTCTCCTCCTCTCCCCGTGTCAGCTCCCCCCGGTGCGCCGCTCAGCTCTCCCCCCCGGAGCTCCGCTCAGCTCCCCCCCGGAGCTCCGCTCAGCTCCCCCCCGGTGCTCCGCTCAGCTCCCCCCCGGTGCTCCGCTCAGCTCTCCCCCCCGGTGCTCCGCTCAGCTCCCCCCCCTGCTCCACTCACCTCCCCCCCGGAGCTCCGCTCAGCTCCCCCCCGGTGCTCCGCTCAGCTCCCCCCCGGTGCTCCGTGGGGGGACACACTGTGTGTGTGTGTGTGTTACACTGTGTGTGTGTGTGTTACACTGTGTGTGTGTGTTACACTGCCTCTTACTCCTGTCTGTGTGTGTGTGACACTGTGTGTGTGTGTGTGTGACAGTCTGTGGTGGGGGCCGGGGGGTGATGTGGTGGGGGCCGGGGGGTGATGTGGTGGGGGCCGGGGGTGATGCAGGGGGGGCAGAGAGTGATGTGATGTGCAAGGCGGGGGACACTGATGTGGGGGCCAGGAGGGGTGGAGAGTGATGTGGGGTGCAGGGAGGGGAGACCGCAGATGTGAAGGAGGGGGGGGACGGAGCTGTGAAGAGGGGGGGGGGGCGGAGCTGTAAAGGGGAACGGAGTTGTGAACGTGGGGGCCAGCCAGCTGTGAAGGGGGGTAAATCACGGGCAACGCCGGGTATATCAGCTAGTATATATATACACACACACATATAACAGCAGAGCATTTGCTTATAAGGGTTCCATGTAAAAAATGAATTTCAGGCAAAAGGTGACACATTGTGTGCTCATTTGCATGTCATTTCCCAGAATCCCTTGCTGCAGTGGGAGCACTGTGTGCTGGGGGATAATGGTGAAGTGCAGGGCTGCATGCCATTTCCCAGGATCCTTGCTGCAGTGGAAGCATTGTATGCTGGGGGATAATGGGGAAAGGCAGGGCTGCATGCCATTTCCCAGAATCCCTTGCTGCAGTGGAAGCACTGTATGCTGGGGGATAATGGTGAAAGGCAGGGCTGCATGCCATTTCCCAGAATCCCTTGCTGCAGTGGAAGCGCTGTATGCTGGGTGATAATGGTGAAAGGCATGGTTGCATGTCATTTCCCAGAATCCCTTGCTGCAGTGGAAGCACTGTGTGCTGGGGGATAAGGGTGAAAGGCAGGGCTGCATGCCATTTCCCAGAATCCCCTGCTGCAGTGGAAGCACTGTATGCTGGGGATAACGGTGAAAGGCAGGGCTGCATGTCATTTCCCAGAATCCCTTGCTGCAGTGGAAGCACTGTATGCTGGGGGATACTGGGGAAAGGAGGGGCTGCATGTCATTTCCCAGAATCCCTTGCTGCAGTGGGAGCACTGTATGCTGGGGGATACTGGGGAAAGGAGGGGCTGCATGTCATTTCCCAGAATCCCTTGCTGCAGTGGAAGCACTGTATGCTGGGGGATACTGGGGAAAGGCAGGGCTGCTGAGGATGCAGGGGCTCAGCGCGGAGCGTCCGCACGGCTCAGCACGGCTTGTCCTTCTATGGACTCGGCCTAAGACATGTGAATGTGCTCACAAGTGATATTCTTTATTACACACACACACACACACACACACACACACACACACACACACACACACACACACACACACACACACACACACACACACACACACACACACACACACACACACACACACACACACACACACACACACACACACACACACACACACACACACACAATCTCCAAGTTCTACACCTGCGGTACGCTGCAACTAAACACATCTCTGCTGAGCACGTTCACGCCTGCAACGCGGTGTGCACCATTATCTCTTAGTACTGGGGGAGCTCAACTCTGGTCTTCAAGCACCCTCCCACAACAGGTTAGGTTTTCAGGATATCCCTGCTTCAGCACAGGTGGCTCAGTCAGTCCCTGCTTCAGGACAGGTGGCTCAATCAGTCCCTGCTTCAGCACAGGTGGCTCAATCAGTCCCTGCTTCAGCACAGGTGGCTCAATCAGTCCCTGCTTCAACACAGGTGGCTCAATCTGTCCCAGCCTCAGGACAGGTGGCTCAATCAGTCCCTGCTTCAGCACAGGTGACCCAATCAGTCCCTGCTTCAGCACAGGTGGCTCAATCAGATACTCTGATTGAGCTACCTGTGCTGAAGCTGCGATATCCTGATAACCTGACCTGTTGGGGGGGGGGATCGAGGACTGGAGTTTAACGCCCCTATTTTAGCATACACGGCTTCCACTGCAGCTAAGGATCCTGGGTAATTCCATTACCTTGTGCTTCAAATCCATTATCACATGAGCCCCTGCGCGTTTCGCCCTGCCGTATTAATGTGACAGAAACGCCAGCGCTTGCAGCTGTGCTCTGTGAAAGTTCAGGGTCTCGGGCGGCGTTATTATACACAGCAGCATTTTATTTGCTCTTATCTATGACCACCACATTGGTCAGACAGCGCCGCCCGTATATTGGTGGAAACGTTTCGACGTTACTGTATGTGATCCGGTGAGGGGGGGCACAGGAAGGAACCCCCTACCCATAATCCCACATATCAAATATTACAACTCCCAGCACCCCAAAAAAGAAACAACATGTTATAGCAAAGATCTCTCCCACTAGGGTGGGCAACCCCAGTATATCCCTGCTTCAGCACTGATTGTGCCACCTGTGCTGAAGCAGAGATTGATTGAGCCACGGGTGCTTAAGCAAGGTCTGATTGAGCCACCTGTACTGAAGCAGGGATTGAGCCATCTGTGCTGAAGCAGGGACTGATTGAGCCACCGGTGCCGAAGCAAGGACTGATTGAGCCACCTGCGCTGAAGCAGGGATATCATTCATACCTGGCCTGTCCTTGACCCTTGAGGACGGGAGTTGGGCCACCGACAGATATGGAAGCGGGACAAAGGATGTGACGTATATCAATGGTTCCAAAGGACTACTCAACCATCCCAGGCCTCCACCACTGAGGAGCAACAATCCCCCGGCCTCCGCCACTGAGGAGCAACCATCCCCCGGCCTCCACCACCTAGGAACAACCATCCCCAGGCCTCCACCACTGAGGAACAACCATCCCCGGCCTCCACCACCGAGGAACAACCATCCCCGGCCTCCACCACGAGGAACAACCATCCCCAGGCCTCCACCACTGAGGAGCAACCATCCCCAGGCCTCCACCACTGAGGAGCAACCATCCCCAGGCCTCCACCACTGAGGAACAACCATCCCCGGCCTCCACCACCGAGGAACAACCATCCCCCGGCCTCCACCACAGAGGAACAACCATCCCCCGGCCTCCACCACCGAGGAACAACCATCCCAGGCCTCCACCACTGAGGAACAACCATCCCCGGCCTCCACCACCGAGGAACAACCATCCCCAGGCCTCCACCACCGAGGAATAACCATCCCAGGCCTCCACCACCGAGGAACAACCATCCCCCGGCCTCCACCACAGAGGAACAACCATCCCCAGGCCTCCACCACCGAGGAACAACCATCCCCCGGCCTCCACCACCGAGGAACAACCATCCCAGGCCTCCACCACTGAGGAACAACCATCCCCGGCCTCCACCACCGAGGAACAACCATCCCAGGCCTCCACCACTGAGGAACAACCATCCCCGGCCTCCACCACCGAGGAACAACCATCCCCAGGCCTCCACCACCGAGGAATAACCATCCCCGGCCTCCAACACCGAGGAACAACCATCCCCCGGCCTCCACCACAGAGGAACAACCATCCCCAGGCCTCCACCACCGAGGAACAACCATCCCCCGGCCTCCACCACCGAGGAACAACCATCCCCAGGCCTCCACCACTGAGGAACAACCATCCCCAGGCCTCCACCACCGAGGAACAACCATCCCCGGCCTCCACCACCGAGGAACAACCATCCCCCGGCCTCCACCACCGAGGAACAACCATCTCCAGGCCTCCACCACCGAGGAACAACCATCCCCGGCCTCCACCACCGAGGAACAACCATCCCCAGGCCTCCACCACTGAGGAACAACCATCCCCAGGCCTCCACCACTGAGGAACAACCACCCCCCGGCCTCCACCATCGAGGAACAACCATCCCCAGGCCTCCACCACAGAGGAACAACCATCTCCAGGCCTCCACCACTGAGGAACAACCATCTCCAGGCCTCCACCACCGAGGAACAACCATCCCCAGGCCTCCACCACCGAGGAACAACCATCTCCAGGCCTCCACCACCGAGGAACAACCATCCCCATGCCTCCACCACCGAGGAACAACCATCCCCCGGCCTCCACCACCGAGGAACAACCATCTCCAGGCCTCCACCACCGAGGAACAACCATCCCCAGGCCTCCACCACCGAGGAACAACCATCCCCAGGCCTCTACCACCGAGGAACAACCATCCCCAGGCCTCCACCACCGAGGAACAACCATCCCCAGGCCTCCACCACCGAGAAACAACCATCCCCATGCCTCCACCACCGGGGAACAACCATCCCCGGCCTCCACCACCGAGGAACAACCATCCCCAGGCCTCAACCACCGAGGAACAACCATCCCCAGGCCTCCACCACCGAGGAACAACCATCCCCAGGCCTCCACCACCAAGGAACAACCATCCTCAGGCCTCCACCACTGAGGAACAACCATCCCCGGCCTCCACCACCCAGGAACAACCATCCCCGGCCTCCACCACCGAAAAACAACCATCCCCGGCCTCCACCACCGAGGAACAACCATCCCCCGGCCTCCACCACCGAGGAACAACCATCCCCCGGCCTCCACCACCGAGGAACAACCATCCCCGGCCTCCACCACCGAGGAACAACCATCCCCAGGCCTCTACCACCGAGGAACAACCATCCCCAGGCCTCCACCACCGAGGAACAACCATCCCCAGGCCTCCACCACCGAGGAACAACCGGTAACAGTGGGGTACAGAGAGAAGAAGCAACCGCTGCCTAAACAGGGATAACTATACAGACGTGCCATCGCCAAAAACCGAAAGGGGGGGGGGGGGGGGGTGACAACAACCCTTAAAGTTCCCAAACATTGACATAGAAAAGGCCTCCCTCTTTTCGACCCTCTGTTGGTGGAACCATCGATGGACGTCCGTCATCGGGCCCATCCTCAACCTTTTTGCGTATCACTTTATAACGTTGTGTATTGAAGAGCTACTGTCGCCCCAACATACATACCACGTTTTTAACACCTGATATGTACCCTTACTCGTTTCAACATAGGGGGTCTCCCTTTAGGGGGTTGTTCTACATAGCACCATGTGGTCGTTCTGACGGTGCTCGTCCGAAAAAAAAATCCCTTTGACTTCCTTGGGAGTTGACGCCGGGGTGATAACCCCCCGATGTATGTGACCCCAACAAGCAACTACCCGTGTATGTGAATAACCGTAGGATATGTTTCCCACTTCTGTTCATTCCCTTGGTGCTGTATTAACGCTATTGGCATTGGCCGCCATGATGGTTATTGGCTACGCTACCTGTACCCGGGCAGGATGGTGCCGTGTACTGAAGCTCCCTCAGGCAGGGAAAAGCTACAGACATACTGTATACTAATTGAATAATCCAAGCTTTCACAATGGCAAACCTATAGGAAGCAATTATGTATTGTCAGTTAATTTGGATTGTGTTTAAGACGAGCCTGCCACTCTTCCATAAGATTGATGCCTGCCTCGTGAATTATTTCTTATACCCCGGCTTTATTTGTACATGTGTTGCGTGTGCTTTGACAGATCACGGAACAAGCAATTATGCATCAAAAGGAAAGGTTTATTTCACAGGAACAGCCGTTTCGGAAAATCACCAGAGATTAAGCGAAGTATATTACTTGGCAATATAGACAATCGTAAATTGAACTCAGAAGAAGAAACAGAATGTTATGCATATAGGGGCCATTGCTGCTGAATATATATGTAGGGGCATTACTGCTGAATATATATGTAGGGACCATTACTGCTGAATATATATGTAGGAGGGCCATTACTGCTGAATATATATGTAGGAGGGCCATTACTGCTGAATATATATTGTAGGGGGCCATTACTGCTGAATATATACTGTAGGAGGGCCATTACTGCTGAATATATATTGTAGGTGGCCATTACTGCTGAATATATACTGTAGGAGGGCCATTACTGCTGAATATATATGTAGGGGGCCATTACTGCTGAATATATATTGTAGGGGCCATTACTGCAGACTATATATCATAGGGGGCCATCACTAAAGAACATATATTGTAGGGGGCCATTACTAATGAATATATATTGTAGGAGGGCAATTACTGCTGAATATATATTGTAGGTGGCCATTACTGCTGAATATATATGTAGGGGGCCATTACTGCTGAATATATATTGTAGGGGCCATTACTGCAGACTATATATCATAGGGGGCCATCACTAAAGAACATATATTGTAGGGGGCCATTACTAATGAATATATATTGTAGGAGGGCAATTACTGCTGAATATATATGTAGGGGGGCATTACTGCTGAATATATATTGTAGGGGGCCATTACTGCTGAATATATATTGTAGGGGGCCATTACTGCTGAATATATATGTAGGGGCCATTACTGCTGAATATATATGTAGGGGGCCATTACTGCAGAATATATATTGTAGGAGGCCATTGCTGTTGAATATATATTGTAGGGGCCATTGCTGTTGAATATATATGTAGGAGGGCCATTGCTGTTGAATATATATTGTAGGGGGCCATTGCTGTTGAATATATATTGTAGGGGGGCCATTACTGCAGAATATATATTGTAGGAGGGCCATTGCTGCAGAATATATATGTAGGGGGCCATTGCTGTTGAATATATATTGTAGGAGGGCCATTGCTGCAGAATATATATGTAGGGGGCCATCACTGCAGAATATATATTGTAGGAGGGCCATTGCTGCAAAATATATATGTAGGGGGCCATTGCTGCTGAATATATATATATGTAAGGGGCCATTGCTGCTGAATATATATATGTAAGGGGCCATTACTGCAGAATATATACTGTATGAGGGCCATTACTGCTGAATATATATGTAAGGGGCCATTGCTGCAGAATATATATTGTAGGAGGGCCATTACTGCTGAATATATATGTAAGGGGCTATTACTGCTGAATATATATGTAAGGGGCCATTACTGCTGAATATATATGTAGGGGGGCCATTGCTGCTGAATATATATTGTAAGGGGCCATTGCTGCTGAATATATATTGTAGGAGGGCTGGCTGGCTTATAGTGAACTTCTTATATCTTTTCCTCGGTTTCTTTCACAGTTTGTGACATCACTTTCCCATTGACCATTTCTTCCACAATGGTTTTAATCTTTCTGGTTTTAGCTGGCTCTGAAAATGAAAGAGAACGGATGTCACATCTTCTTTCCCCCCCGGAACCGGTGAACCTCCACTTAATTTTTTAATATCGGGGAGACAAATGGATCCATTGAAATCCACGCAATCTACAGGCAATGGCCAAGTTTCTCGCGTCAAAGTCACAAAGGCTTAAAGGTTAAGTAGTCAACACGTGAGATAATCCAAGATAGAAGAGGTTCCCAACTCAAGTCATCAATGACCACCAACAGTTCAGGGGTTAAGGCTATCTTCTCATTAGCAAAGGTGGCCCAATCATTTTGACCGAAACCACCTGTGTTCAAGCAGGGGGTATCCTTCAAACCTGGACTGTTACTGCTCGTTGAGGACTACAGTTGGGAACCTCCCCAATGATCCAATAATGTAAATGTCATCTCCTTACCTCTTGTTATTTGCTGGGGCACTGGACGGGAGCTGAAAGTGAAGAACATATTCCGAGTATAAGCTTTGGATTGTCGAAAAACTGTGCAAGGGTTAATAACGTCATATCATATGTATTAGTACAAAGAGCAGTGTGTCGTAGTTATCTATCACACTCCCACCATCATAAGACCATTAAGGGATTTATTGGGATGATGAATACATCCTGCCGTAGGTTATCTTTATCGTTTTCCCGGCCCTTCCGTTGACTTCTAGACCTTAACACAAGGAATCCTACAGTCGTTCCTTACCATGATTCGCCATCGAGCAGGCAACGGTAGGTCTCAATCTCCATCTCCAGTCTGGTCTTGATGTCCAGGAGCTGGTCATAGTCCATACTTTGTCTCTCCATGTCACTCCTGACCTCACATAGCTGCCGCTCCAACGAGCTGATCTTGGCCTGGAGAGAGGACAGCTGGACGCAGTAGTTCCCTTCTGTCTCAGCTAAGGAGCTTTCCAGTGAATTTTTCTATCAGCAGAGGAAAATAAAGTAGGTTTTAGTGACGATTGTACATTCTTAGGAAAACTCCCTTCTCTGTCAACTCCCATTAGCCAAGGGCATTGGTACTGGTCGCTCCGTGAAGAAAATTGTTGACTGTAAGACGTTATCACCCTCTTTAGTATACTATCGATCCTGTAAAAACCCATATACATGTTTACAGATGCTCAATGTAACAATGTTTTTCTCAAGAAAATTATGCTTTCACCAATTAATTTGGGCCCTTGTGCTCTAGACAACCAGTAAATTAGGCAAAATAGTATTTTCAGACTGGTAAGCCAGTTTCGTTTCCCCCCTTGCCCCGTCCCCTTACCGTAGCGATAGCAGCCTGCAGTTCTATCTCCAGCGTCTGGAGAGTGCGTTTCAGATCCATGATTTCACTTTTGCTGGTTTGCACCAGCTCGGCGCCCGATGAGATTTCCTGTTGTAGGGCTCTGCTCTGAAAGATGGCCAGAAAAGACACAGTTACCCCCGGAGACATCCCTACTCGCTACCTTGAACTACTGTGACGTCGTATGACTTGTTACCGCTTCGTTGAATCGGGCCTCCGCTTCCATGCGGTTCTTCTCGGCCATTTGTTCATATTCGGACCTCATGTCATTTAGAAGCTTGGTCAGGTCCACCCCGGGAGCAGCCTTCATCTCCACATTGACCTGTCCGGTGGCGCCCTGGTAACCTTTCATCTCCTACAGAAGATGGAATCAACCCATTATATTGAAAGAGAGACTATTTTGATACATTTACAGAATGTCACGGATTATGGGAGAAGAACAGTAGAGTGGTACCTCTTCATGGTTCTTCTTCAGACAAATCAGCTCCTCAGTCAAGTTTTCGATCTGTGACTCCAGGTCACACTTGCAGTTGGTCAGCTCATCCAAAACTCTACGCAGACCATTTATATCGGCCTCAACACCATGACGCAGGCACAATTCATTCTCATACCTGGAAAAGAAAACCCATTTGGACAATACGTACGATTGGGCATTTTCTGCTGAAAGAAACCACCTGTATCGGCAGAGGTGTCAACGTCCGAGCAAGTTATTTACATATTGGCAACTTACTTCATCTTGAAGTCATCTGCTGCCAAGCGGGCATTGTCAATCTGCAAAACCACCCTGGCATTCTCCACCGTAGCAACTAAAATCTACATGTGAGAGAGAGAGAGAGAAGAAGGTGTAAACATCACTTTTTTTCTTATTGCTATTGAGTGTGAAGGTCCTTGTGGTTGACTGTTCATGGTAGAAGCCTGCAGTGTTTTGACCAAGGAAAGAAGACTAGGGTTTTCCGAAAGGGGTCAACGCTTACTATGCAGAGGCTGATCTCTGTGTTATACAAGGAAATGTTTTTTTGGAATCGAGACAGCGAAATGCAACAGTAACAAAGGCAACCCGAACAAAGGACCAATGGTCATATCCAACATTTGCATCAATTTAAAGAAAATGGCTAAGTGTCCTTCATCAGGAGGGTGGAGAACTGATAGAAAAGAGGGGTGTTTAACAAATAAATTCCATACCTTCTTTTTCAGGTCTTCAATAATGTGGTAATATTTGCTGTAGTCCTGGACGGTGGTAGAGTCTTTATGGTGCTTCTCATACCAGGCCCGGATTTTAGCCTCCAGGTCCGAGTTGGCTTCTTCCAAAGCCCGCACCTTGTTCAGGTAGGCAGCCAGGCGGTCGTTGAGATTCTGCATGGTTTCTTTCTCGCCTCCGCAGAGGAGGCCTTCTCCTCCAGCAGATCCGCCGCCAAAGCCCCCGCCGAACCCACAGTGCGCACCGCTGCCACCGCCAAAGCCGCCGTGGTCTCCACCATGATAGCTGCCACCACCACCTCCACCTCCACCACCATGCATGCTACCCCCATAAGCTCCCCCACTGCTCCCAAGAAAAGAGCACATGCCTGACCCATAACCACCACCACCTCCACTGCCTCCACCACCAGCTCCACCACCTCCACTACGTCTGACCGACACCCTTGAAGAGCTTTTTTGGCTAGACATGATGATCAGATAGCACGGCAAAGCCCTCCTTGTCTACGAGTGCTGAAGAAATAGAGAGCTTCTAGCAAAAACAAACTCATTAGGGCTTTATATACAGGGATAAGTGGGTGTTTCAGTTTGACACAACCTCCCCAATGCCATTCTGCACTGGCACAATATTCCCTTGCAGATAACTTGATGAAATCTTAATTAAAATGTAAACCCAGTGTGTCCCCTTGGCCTAATTTGTGGATCCCCTGCGGGCGTTTTGTTTACGACAGGGCGAGGCATGGCTAAATACCATTTTGATTTCCTTTAATCTTTTAAATATAGGCGCACGGATTACATTCTGCACTAATTTTCTCATGCCTTTTCCCTTCTTACAGTTATCGGGTTTTTTTTTTGTTTTTTTTGGGGGGGAGCTGAAATTGGCATTGATAAAATATTTGCACGAGGGGGAAGATTAGAAGGGAAAGAATAGCCCGGAATGACAGGTGTCTCGTCGTGTATTCTCGGTGCGACGCGCGGTTCCACAGGCGCAATAAATTCAAGTGCGCAAGTCTCGGAGGACGATAGCAAAAAATATGGTTGTCTGCTTTTTAAAGGTGTGTGTGTGTGTGTATGAGTGTGTCTGTGTGACTGTGTGACTGTGTGTGTGTGTCTGGTGTGTGTCTGTGTGTCTGTCTGTGTGACTGTGGGTCTGTGTGTGTGTGTCTGGTGTGTGTCTGTGTGTCTGTTTGTCTGTGTGATTGTGTGTCTGTGTGTGAGAGTGTGTGAGTGTGTGAGTGTGAGTGCTTGTGTGTGTGTACAGCTCAACCCCCTTATAACGCTGTGCTTGGGGGTCCAAAGAATCACATCGCGTTACAAGCGGATCGCGTTAGAAATAATGTACCATTGTATGCATTGTACAATAAAGTATTTAAGATACCAATAATCGTGTTGTAAAGTATTCATAATTAGTAAAATTGGGAGCCACGCGTGCATCGCGATAAAAGCGGATCCGCGTTGTAACGGATCGCGCTACAACGGGGTTGAGCTGTACCTAAAATATTTGTAACAAGAAATATAGCACAAATGGAAATGTTACAACATTGGACTTCTGTAAATAACGACACAAAAACATATATATGGGTACTCAGGTTGCATTATACACTGCTTGGAAGGCCGATGTTTGGAAGGCTATTCATGTACACAGTAGGGGAAAGTTACGTTGATGTCATTTCTACAATACTAACACGTAAAGAACATATATTCAAAGTACAGCAAGGACCCCCCCCCCGAGATAATATAACACCGGGTTTCATTCTGTTCTGAAGGTAAATCTCTTTCTGCTTCTTTTTTTTTGGCACAGACGTTTGCAGCCTGGATTATGACTTGGAGTTTGCCAGGCATCCGGTGTAATTTGCACGATGATGATGTAAAGCACATTAATTAGAAAGCTGGCATACGCTTCTTATCAGCATCCTCGCCTTAATTATTTTCCAGCAGGAAGACGTTTTCTTGTGTTTGACATCCCCCACGCCCTGTTGTTACACGCCAATGGCCGGCGTCCAAGAACAGCTTAGAGTGTGAACAAACTGGGTGGGTGCTGCGGGTAAGAAAATCATCTTGTAATCAGTTCAACACATTAGATTGCGGTTGGAGTCACTTAAATATTTGTTTTTAATGACACACCGTTGGTAAGCTTTGCTGCTCGGCAGCGTTCTGCTCAAGGATGTCTTCTCTCTGCCCCCTTTTGTATATAAAGCCCTCTCCCACCTAAAACCCTGTCTCACTGACTGCCCCGCACCTCGGGAACGCCCTTCCCCTCAACACCCGGCTGGCGCCCTCTCTCTCCACCTTTAGGACCTTTCTTTAAACACACCTCGGTAACGATGCCCTCGGGTAGCTCCGTGGCTGATACTGTACATCTCACAGACACTGACCCCGGCCCCCTGCAGACGCACTTCCCAGAACCCCCTCCTCCTGTCTTTGTACGTTCTCCCCACTTACCACTTAGAGTGTGAGCTCTTCGGGGCAGGGGCTCTCTGTCCTATTGTTTTGTGTTTGAAGCGCTTATTCCCCATTCTGTGTTCTTATATCCTGTGTATTACTACTGGGAAGCGCCAAGTACCGGGATGGTGCTATATAAAGATATACATTCATACATAACCCATAAATAACACACATACAATTGTCCTGGAAGAAACTGGGTACCCCGACTTGTTCCTGTATATGCCAACAGCCGCCTACGCCACGTGGTCCCAATACACACCACGTCACTGGAGGGTCCCCGCCTTACTGGCCGCCCGAGCCAGGTAGGACACCGCCTCCCCCATTGCCACCGATTGGAGAGGTACCTCAGACCTCCGCATAAGGAGACAACTTTTCCCAGGTCCCCAGCCCATCTGAACCTTACCGCCACCAGCAACAACACAACTGGAAACCACCCAATTCTACAAACAGATCCGGGGGAGGAAGAGATGGGAGCATCCTTTGGCCCCTGCCTCTCCTTAACTTCTTCCCTATCCCCCCTCCTCCTCTACCCCTATCCTCCTCCTCCTTTCCTCTTCTTCCCCTCTTCCTCCTCTCTCCCTCTCTCCTTCTATCCCTCTCTCCTCCTCCCCATTCTCATCCTCTTCTCCTTTCCTCCTCTTCCTCCTCACCCTCTCTCCCTCCACTTCCCCTTCTTCTCCTCTTCCTCCTCTTCCTCTCCTCTCTCTCCTCTTCCTCCTCTTCCCCTCTTCCTCCTCTCCCTCCTCCCCCCTCTTCCTCCTCTTCTCCTCTCCTCCTCACCTCCACTTCCTCCTCTCCCCCTCTTCCTCCTCTCCCCCTCTTCCCCCTCTTCCTCCCCTTCTTTATCTCCCCTTCTCCTCTCCCTCCTCTCCTCCTCACCCTCCACTCCTGCTCTCCCCCTCTTCCTCTTCACCTCCTCCCCCTCCTCTCCTCCTCACCTCCACTTCCTCCTCTCCCCCTCTTCCTCCTCTTCCTCCTCTCCCTCCTCTTTATCCTCTTCCCCCTCTTCCTCCCCTTCCTCATCTCCCCTTCTTCTACTCTCCCTCCTCTCCTCCTCTTCCTCCTCTTCCCCCTCCTCCCCCTCCTCCCCCTCTTCCTCCCCTTCCTCATCTCCCCCTCTTTCTCCTCTTCCTCCTGTCCCTCCTCTCCCACTCTTCCTCTTACTGCGCAGCCTGGGGTTACAGAAGAGCAGAGCCAGGAAGCCTACTTCCACTACAGCCAGGGATTCTGGGTAACGACATGCAAATGAGCAACTCACCGTGCCCATTTTTGGGGCTTCTTGCCCAATGTAACATGGACCCCCTATAAACTGACACCTGCTGCATATACAGCATATGCCTACACAGCATGGTTTGTGGAATAGGAACGGCGGATTTGGGTCACTTGTGCTGAAGCTGGGACTGGTTGAGCCACCTGTGCTGAAGCAGGGACTGATTGAGCCACCTGTGCTGAAGCTGTGGCTGGTTGAGCCACCTGTGCGGAAGCTGGGACTGATTAAGCCACCTATGCTGCAGCAAGGACTGATTGAGTCACCTGTGCTGAAGCAGGGGCTGATGGAGCTACCTGTGCTGAAGCAGGGATATCCTTAAACTGTGCTCCCCTTCTAGAAAATATTAGTCCTGTGAGCCCCTGATGAATAAATCTTATTGTCTTCTCCTCAGATTATCGCTAACCAAACTGTGTGACTGATCCCAGGCAGTATATAGTGTCCTGAGCGCGTGGGGGGGAACACACACTTAATAATCCCCCAAACTGTGTGCCTGATCCCAGGCAGTATATAGTGTCCTGAGCGCGTGGGGGGAACACACGCTTAATAATCCCCCAAACTGTGTGCCCGATCCCAGGCAGTATATAGTGTCCTGAGCGCGTGGGGGGAACACACGCTTAATAATCCCCCAAACTGTGTGACCGATCCCAGGCAGTATATAGTGTCCTGAGCGCGTGGGGGGAACACACGCTTAATAATCCTCCAAACTGTGTGACTGATCCCAGGCAGAATATAGAGTCCTGAGCGCGTGGGGGGAACACACGCTTAATAATCTCCCAAACTGTGTGCCCGATCCCAGGCAGTATATGGTGTCCTGAGCGCGTGGGGGGAACACACGCTTAATAATCTCCCAAACTGTGTGCCCGATCCCAGGCAGTATATAGTGTCCTGAGCGCGTGGGGGGAACACACGCTTAATAATCCCCCAAACTGTGTGACCGATCCCAGGCAGTATATAGTGTCCTGAGCGCGTGGGGGGAACACACGCTTAATAATCCCCCAAACTGTGTGACTGATCCCAGGCAGTATATAGTGTCCTGAGCGCGTGGGGGGAACACACGCTTAATAATCCCCCAAACTGTGTGCCCGATCCCAGGCAGTATATATTGTCCTGAGCGCGTGGGGGGAACACACGCTTAATAATCCCCCAAACTGTGTGACCGATCCCAGGCAGTATATAGTGTCCTGAGCGTGTGGGGGGAACACACGCTTAATAATCCCCCAAACTGTGTGACCGATCCCAGGCAGTATATAGTGTCCTGAGCGTGTGGGGGGGAACACGCTTAATAATCCCCCAAACTGTGTGACTGATCCCAGGCAGTATATAGTGTCCTGAGTGTGTGGGGGGAACACACGCTTAATAATCCCCCAAACTGCGTGACCGATCCCAGGCAGTATATAGTGTCCTGAGTGTGTGGGGGGAACACACGCTTAATAATCCCCCAAACTGTGTGAGCGATCCCAGGCAGTATATAGTGTCCTGAGCGCGTGGGGGACACACACGCTTAATAACCCCCCAAACTGTCTGACCGATCCCAGGCAGTATATAGTGTCCTGAGTGCATGGGGGGAACACACGCTTAATAATCCCCCAAACTGTGTGACAGATCCCAGGCAGTATATAGTGTCCTGAGCGCGTGGGGGGAACACACGCTTACTAATCCCCCAAACTGTGTGACCGATCCCAGGCAGTATATAGTGTCCTGAGCGCGTGGGGGGAACACACACTTAATAATCCCCCAAACTGTGTGACCGATCCCAGGCAGTATATAGTGTCCTGAGCACGTGGGAAGAACACACGCTTAATAATCCCCCAAACTGTGTGAGCAATCCCAGGCAGTATATAGTGTCCTGAGCTCGTGGGGGACACACACACTTAATAATCCCCCAAACTGTGTGACCGATCCCAGGCAGTATATAGTGTCCTGAACGCGTGGGGGGAACACACGCTTAATAATCCCCCAAACTGTGTGACCGATCCCAGGCAGTATATAGTGTCCTGAGCGCGTGGGGGGGACACACGCTTAATAATCCCCCAAACTGTGTGACCGATCCCAGGCAGTATATAGTGTCCTGAGCGCGTGGGGGGAACACACGCTTACTAATCCCCCAAACTGTGTGACCGATCCCAGGCAGTATATAGTGTCCTGAGCGCGTGGGGGGAACACACGCTTAATAATCCCCCAAACTGTGTGCCCGATCCAAGGCAGTATATAGTGTCCTGAGCGCGTGGGGGGAACACACGCTTAATAATCCCCCAAACTGCCCGATCCTAGGCAGTATATAGTGTCCTGAGCGCGTGGGGGGGAGCACACGCTTAATAATCCCCCAAACTGTGTGCCCGATCCAAGGCAGTATATAGTGTCCTGAGCGCGTGGGGGGAACACACGCTTAATAATCCCCCAAACTGTGTGCCCGATCCAAGGCAGTATATAGTGTCCTGAGCGCGTGGGGGGGAGCACACGCTTAATAATCCCCCAAACTGTGTGACCGATCCCAGGCAGTATATAGTCTCCTGAGCGCGTGGGGGGGAGCACACGCTTAATAATCCCCCAAACTGTGTGACCGATCCCAGGCAGTATATAGTGTCCTGAGCGCGTGGGGGGAACACACGCTTAATAATCCCCAAAACTGTGTGCCCGATCCCAGGCAGTATATAGTGTCCTCAGCGCGTGGGGGACACACGCTTAATAATTCCCCAAACTGTGTGACTGATCCCAGGCAGTATATAGTGTCCTGAGCGCGTGGGGGGAACACACGCTTAATAATCCCCCAAACTGTGTGACTGATCCCAGGCAGTATATAGTGTCCTGAGCGCGTGGGGGGAACACACGCTTACTAATCCCCCAAACTGTGTGCCCGATCCCAGGCAGTATATAGTTTCCTGAGCGCGTGGGGGGAACACACGCTTAATAATCCCCCAAACTGTGTGCCCGATCCCAGGCAGTATATAGTGTCCTGAGCGCGTGGGGGGAACACACGCTTAATAATCCCCCAAACTGTGTGCCCGATCCCAGGCAGTATATAGTGTCCTGAGCGCGTGGGGGGAACACACCCTTAATAATCCCCCAAACTGTGTGCCGATCCCAGGCAGTATATAGTGTCCTGAGCGCGTGGGGGGAACACACACTTAATAATCCCCCAAACTGTGTGCCCGATCCCAGGCAGTATATAGTGTCCTGAGCGCGTGGGGGAACACACGCTTAATAATCCCCCAAACTGTGTGACCGATCCTAGGCAGTATATAGTGTCCTGAGCGCGAGGGGGGGACACACGCTTAATAATCCCCCAAACTGTGTGACCGATCCCAGGCAGTATATAATGTCCTGAGCTCGTGGGGGGAATACACGCTTAATAATCCCCCAAACTGTGTGCCCGATCCCAGGCAGTATATAGTGTCCTGAGCGCGTGGGGGGAACACACGCTTAATAATCCCCCAAACTGTGTGACCGATCCCAGGCAGTATATAGTGTCCTGAGCGCGTGGAGGGAACACACGCTTAATAATCCCCCAAACTGTGTGACCGATCCCAGGCAGTATATAGTGTCCTGAGCGCGTGGGGGGAACACACGCTTAATAATCCCCCAAACTGTGTGCCCGATCCCAGGCAGTATATAGTGTCCTGAGCGCGTGGAGGGAACACACGCTTAATAATCCCCCAAACTGTGTGACCGATCCCAGACAGTATATAGTGTCCTGAGCGCGTGGGGGGGACACACGCTTAATAATCCCCCAAACTGTGTGCCCGATCCCAGGCAGTATATAGTGTCCTGAGCGCGTGGGGGGAACACACGCTTAATAATCACCCAAACTGTGTGACCGATCCCAGGCAGTATATAGTGTCCTGAACGCGTGGGGGGAACACACGCTTAATAATCCCCCAAACTGTGTGACCGATCCCAGGCAGTATATAGTGTCCTGAGCGTGTGGGGGGAACACACGCTTAATAATCCCCCAAATTGTGTGCCCGATCCCAGGCAGTATATAGTGTCCTGAGCGCGTGGGGGGGAATACGCTTAATAATCCCCCAAACTGTGTTAGCGATCCCAGGCAGTATATAGTGTCCTGAGCGCGTGGGGGGAACACACGTTTAATAATCTCCCAAACTGTGTGCCCGATCCCAGGCAGTATATAGTGTCCTGAGCGCGTGGGGGGAACACACGCTTAATAATCTCCCAAACTGTGTGCCCGATCCCAGGCAGTATATGGTGTCCTGAGCGCGTGGGGGGAACACACGCTTAATAATCTCCCAAACTGTGTGCCCGATCCCAGGCAGTATATAGTGTCCTGAGCGCGTGGGGGGAACACACGCTTAATAATCCCCCAAACTGTGTGACCGATCCCAGGCAGTATATAGTGTCCTGAGCGCGTGGGGGGAACACACGCTTAATAATCCCCCAAACTGTGTGACTGATCCCAGGCAGTATATAGTGTCCTGAGCGCGTGGGGGGAACACACGCTTAATAATCCCCCAAACTGTGTGCCCGATCCCAGGCAGTATATAGTGTCCTGAGCGCGTGGGGGGAACACACGCTTAATAATCCCCCAAACTGTGTGACCGATCCCAGGCAGTATATAGTGTCCTGAGCGTGTGGGGGGAACACACGCTTAATAATCCCCCAAACTGTGTGACCGATCCCAGGCAGTATATAGTGTCCTGAGTGTGTGGGGGGAACACACGCTTAATAATCCCTCAAACTGTGTGACCGATCCCAGGCAGTATATAGTGTCCTGAGCGTGTGGGGGGGAACACGCTTAATAATCCCCCAAACTGTGTGACTGATCCCAGGCAGCATATAGTGTCCTGAGTGTGTGGGGGGAACACACGCTTAATAATCCCCCAAACTGCGTGACCGATCCCAGGCAGTATATAGTGTCCTGAGTGTGTGGGGGGAACACACGCTTAATAATCCCCCAAACTGTGTGAGCGATCCCAGGCAGTATATAGTGTCCTGAGCGCGTGGGGGACACACACGCTTAATAACCCCCCAAACTGTCTGACCGATCCAAGGCAGTATATAGTGTCCTGAGTGCATGGGGGGAACACACGCTTAATAATCCCCCAAAGTGTGTGACAGATCCCAGGCAGTATATAGTGTCCTGAGCGCGTGGGGGGAACACACGCTTACTAATCCCCCAAACTGTGTGACCGATCCCAGGCAGTATATAGTGTCCTGAGCGCGTGGGGGGAACACACACTTAATAATCCCCCAAACTGTGTGACCGATCCCAGGCAGTATATAGTGTCCTGAGCACGTGGGAAGAACACACGCTTAATAATCCCCCAAACTGTGTGAGCAATCCCAGGCAGTATATAGTGTCCTGAGCTCGTGGGGTGGACACACACTTAATAACCCACCAAACTGTGTTCCCGATCCCAGGCAGTATATAGTGTCCTGAGCACGTGGGGGGAACACACGCTTAATAATCCGCCAAACTGTTCGACCGATCCCAGGCAGTATATAGTGTCCTGAGCTCGTGGGGGGAACACACGCTTAATAATCCCACAAACTGTGTGACCGATCCCTGGCAGTATATAGTGTCCTGAGCGCGTGGGAAGAACACACGCTTAATAATCCCCCAAACTGTGTGCCCGATCCCAGGCAGTATATAGTGTCCTGAGCGCGTGGGGGGGACACACGCTTAATAATCCCCCAAACTGTGTGACCGATCCCAGGCAGTATATAGTGTCCTGAGCTCGTGGGGGGAACACACGCTTAATAATCCCCCAAACTGTGTGACCGATCCCTGGCAGTATTTAGTGTCCTGAGCGCGTGGGGGGGACACACGCTTAATAATCCCCCTACCTGTGTGACCGATCCCAGGCAGTATATAGTGTCCTGAGCTCGTGGGGGGGACACACGCTTAATAATCCCCCAAACTGTGTGACTGATCTCAGGCAGTATATAGTGTCCTGAGCTCGTGGGGGGGACACACGCTTAATAATCCCCCAAACTGTGTGACTGATCCCAGGCAGTATATAGTGTCCTGAGTGTGTGGGGGGAACACACGCTTAATAATCCCCCAAACTGTGTGACTGATCCCAGGCAGTATATAGTGTCCTGAGCGCGTGGGGGGAACACACGCTTAATAATCCCCCAAACTGTGTGCCCGATCCCAGGCAGTATATAGTGTCCTGAGCGCGTGGGGGGGAACACACGCTTAATAATCCCCCAAACTGTGTGCCCGATCCCAGGCAGTATATAGTGTCCTGAGCGCGTGGAGGGAACACACGCTTAATAATCCCCCAAACTGCACTTCCGTGTGTGCAGGCAGCATGGGGGGGCATAGCTGTCACTCATTGCTGAAGATTCCAAAGTCACGCCCCACAATGCCTTGCTGCTCTGGATGCTAAGCATTGTGGGAAGCTCCTGCTGCAAGTGGCTATAGTACCCACACTAAGGTGCCATTTGTGATCTTACTAAGTGCACAGTCCCCGCACCGTCTCAGGATCCCGCTATACTGCCCGGGAGCCGCCATTATGGATGCGTTTACGGCGAAACCCCTCGGAGACGCCTCATAGGGACCCCCCTTGCTGGGAATCCCGAAAACACACAAACGATTCTCCCCTTTCTTTGCATAGATGCCCCCTATGCGATTAAGTATTTGCGTTTGTATCGCCCCGCGGAAGAAAATGGAGACAAGACAGCGTCTGTTCCATGCACGGAAATTCGTTTTATTGAATGAGAAAAGAAGCGACACAAAAAAACGGTTATTCACTTAGCATTTGTTGTCAAGCCCGTATATACTGCGACATAAAGCGGGGTGCACACGCAGGTAGGTTTTATCCACCGGCTTCATGGCGGGGCGTTGGGTGCGACTGTGCCTGCAGGGGGCCCTGCGCTCTACTCTGGGACCCCACCTTGGAGCCCTTCCATGTCAGGACGTCGCAGGTGGGCGGCCACCAGTGGGGCCTTCGAGGAGCGCAGGCGACCCCTGACTCCCGGTTTGCAACAGAACCCTGCGATAATCCAAGGTGGTCCTGTACCACTACCGGTGAGAGGCAGAAGACGTGGTATGGGTTGCACGTGTGTGTGAGGCAGAAGACGTGGTATGAGTTGCCCGTGTGTGTGAGACAAGACGTGGTATGGGTTGCACGTGTGTGTGAGACAAGACGTGGTATGGGTTGCACATGTGTGTGAGACAGAAGAAGTGGTATGGGTTGCACATGTTGTGTGAGGCAGAAGACGTGGTATGGGTTGCACGTGTTGTGTGAGACAGAAGACGTGGTATGAGTTGCACGTGTGTGAGACAAGACGTGGTATGGGTTGCACGTGTGTGTGAGACAGAAGACGTGGTATGGGTTGCACGTGTGTGTGAGACAGAAGACGTGGTATGGGTTGCGCGTGTGTGTGAGACAGAAGACGTGGTATGGGTTGTGCGTGTGTGTGAGACAGAAGACGTGGTATGAGTTGCACGTGTTGTGTGAGACAGAAGACGTGGTATGAGTTGCGCGTGTGTGTGAGACAGAAGATATGGTATGAGTTGCACGTGTTGTGTGAGACAGAAGACGTGGTATGAGTTGCCCGTGTTGTGTGAGACAGAAGACGTGGTATGAGTTGCACATGTTGTGTGAGACAGAAGACGTGGTATGAGTTGCACGTGTGTGTGAGACAGAAGACGTGGTATGGGTTGCACGTGTGTGTGAGACAGAAGACGTGGTATGAGTTGCACGTGTGTGAGAGACAGAAGACGTGGCATGAGTTGCACGTGTGTGTGAGACAGAAGACGTGGTATGAGTTGCCCATGTTGTGTGAGACAGAACACATGGTATGAGTTGCACATGTGTGTGAGACAGAAGACGTGGTATGAGTTGCGCGTGTGAGACAGAAGACGTGGTATGAGTTGCACGTGTTGTGTGAGACAGAAGACGTGGTATGAGTTGCACGTGTGTGTGAGACAGAAGACGTGGTATGAGTTGCACGTGTGTGTGAGACAGAAGACGTGGTATGGGTTGCACGTGTGTGTGAGACAGAAGACGTGGTATGAGTTGCATATGTTGTTGGTGACTATAGCTAAATACTTTGTATGAACTCCTGGAAGGCTGGACACGCTTGGGGCAGGATATTGTCACTTGTACACTACATATTAAAGTATTTGCTGTTGGAAGCGTCCCTCAGAGCATTACACCTCCTTCTGAACCTGAAGAATTGACCCCATAATACGCAGTGTCAATCCTGGTTTATAGGGAAAAGACTGGGGTTATTCTACCTGGGGCTTTTAACCCACTACGGGAGAGGAATGGTCCCCTACGGGAGAGGAATGGCCCCCTACAGGCCGAATCTGCCGTTCTCTACACACATAGGAATGACATATCCGTATGATGAGAACATCGTGTGTGCAAAGTACTCCCACAGCATAAATACCGCCACCCCAGGGAAGGAATTATCTTCAAGAAATGTCAGCTGTAGGGGGTACTTAGTCACTACGTCAACCTGCTCCCCAGCCCTCAACACCTCTACAGTACAGGTAAGGTATGTTATAGACAGGTAAGCACTTCTTCTTCAAGGCACCTGCAAAGGTGGTACCCTTGCCTTGGCTTCTTGCTGAAGGAGAGGGCACTTACTGCGTGGTTGTGGGGGGGGGGGGTGAGGGGGTGAGATGAGGGGGCAGTGGTGGGTAATGGGTAATGGGGGAGGTTAGCCAGGTGACAATTCTCCTGTCTCAAGCCCGTTCCTTCCGGAGTTCCTGAAGATGCTTCCTGCTGGTTCTTAGATCTTCTGTTCGACCTTGTCCACTTTTGTCGACACAACTCTGCCGTTCACCCTGTCCTCGATAATCGTGGTCACGAGTCTGCTTTTTGTGGGATCTACAAATGAAAAGTGTGAACAGAAAATGTAAATCAACGGCAGCCAGTTCCTGTTTTGCGGGTGAGTTACTGCATTTTGTACGTAGGGTGTCCAGGTGTCCAGTATAGAACCGGACTGACCTGTATTTGGACACTGTCCAGTAAAAAAGGTAATACTGGACATGTATGTGTATACCGGTATTACCTCTCTGGACATGTATGTCTATACCGGTATTACCTCTCTGGACATGTATGATTATACCGGTATTACCTCTCTGGGCGTGTATGTGTATACCGGTATTACTTCTCTGGACATGTATGATTATACCGGTATTACCTCTCTGGACATGTATGTGTATACCGGCATTACCTCTCTGGACATGTATGATTATACCGGTATTACCTCTCTGGACATGTATGTGTATACCGGCATTACCTCTCTGGACATGTATGATTATACCGGTATTACCTCTCTGGACATGTATGATTATACCGGTATTACCTCTCTGGACATGTATGTGTATACCGGCATTACCTCTCTGGATATGTATGATTATACCGGTATTACCTCTCTGGACATGTATGATTATACCGGTATTACCTCTCTGGACATGTATGTGTATACCGGTATTACCTCTCTGGGCGTGTATGTGTATACCGGTATTACTTCTCTGGACATGTATGATTATACCGGTATTACCTCTCTGGACATGTATGTGTATACCGGAATTACCTCTCTGGACATGTATGATTATACCGGTATTACCTCTCTGGACATGTATGTGTATACCGGGATTACCTCTCTGGACATGTATGATTATACCGGTATTACCTCTCTGGACATGTATGATTATACCGGTATTACCTCTCTGGACATGTATGATTATACCGGTATTACCTCTCTGGACATGTATGATTATACCGGTATTACCTCTCTGGGCGTGTATGTGTATACTGGTATTACCTCTCTGGGCGTGTACGTGTATACCGGTATTACCTCTCTGGACATGTATGTGTATACCGTTATTACCTCTCTGGGCGTGTATGTGTATACCGATATTACCTCTCTGGGTGTGTATGTGTATACCGGTATTACCTCTCTGGGCGTGTATGTGTATACCGGTATTACCTCTCTGGGCGTGTATGTGTATACCGGTATTACCTCTCTGGGCGTGTATGTATATACCGGTATTACCTCTCTGGGCGTGTCTGTGTATACCGGTATTACCTCTCTGGGTGTGTATGTGTATACTGTATTACCTCTCTGGACATGTATGATTATACCGGTATTACCTCTCTGGACATGTATGTGTATACCGGTATTACCTCTCAGGACATGTATGTGTATACCGGTATTACCTCTCTGGGCGTGTATGTGTATACCGGTATTACCTCTCTGGGCGTGTATGTGTATACCGGTATTACCTCTCTGGGCGTGTATGTGTATACCGGTATTACCTCTCTGGGTGTGTATGTGTATACCGGTATTACCTCTCTGGGCGTGTATGTGTATACCGGTATTACCTCTCTGGGCGTGTATGTGTATACCGGTATTACCTCTCTGGGCGTTTATGTGTATACCGGTATTACCTCTCTGGGCGTGTATGTGTATACCGGTATTACCTCTCTGGGCGTGTATCTGTATACCGGTATTACTTCTCTGGGCGTGTATGTGTATACCGGTATTACCTCTCTGGGTGTGTATGTGTATACCGGTATTACCTCTCTGGGTGTGTATGTGTATACCGGTATTACCTCTCTGGGCGTGTATGTGTATACCGGTATTACCTCTCTGGACATGTATGATTATACCGGTATTACCTCTCTGGACATGTATGTGTATACCGGCATTACCTCTCTGGACATGTATGATTATACCGGTATTACCTCTCTGGACATGTATGATTATACCGGTATTACCTCTCTGGACATGTATGATTATACCGGTATTACCTCTCTGGACATGTATGTGTATACCGTTATTACCTCTCTGGGCGTGTATGTGTATACCGATATTACCTCTCTGGGTGTGTATGTGTATACCGGTATTACCTCTCTGGGCGTGTATGTGTATACCGGTATTACCTCTCTGGGCGTGTATGTGTATACCGGTATTACCTCTCTGGGCGTGTATGTATATACCGGTATTACCTCTCTGGGCGTGTCTGTGTATACCGGTATTACCTCTCTGGGTGTGTATGTGTATACTGTATTACCTCTCTGGACATGTATGATTATACCGGTATTACCTCTCTGGACATGTATGTGTATACCGGTATTACCTCTCTGGACATGTATGTGTATACCGGTATTACCTCTCTGGGCGTGTATGTGTATACCGGTATTACCTCTCTGGGCGTGTATGTGTATACCGGTATTACCTCTCTGGGCGTGTATGTGTATACCGGTATTACCTCTCTGGGTGTGTATGTGTATACCGGTATTACCTCTCTGGGCGTGTATGTGTATACCGGTATTACCTCTCTGGGCGTGTATGTGTATACCGGTATTACCTCTCTGGGCGTTTATGTGTATACCGGTATTACCTCTCTGGGCGTGTATGTGTATACCGGTATTACCTCTCTGGGCGTGTATCTGTATACCGGTATTACTTCTCTGGGCGTGTATGTGTATACCGGTATTACCTCTCTGGGTGTGTATGTGTATACCGGTATTACCTCTCTGGGTGTGTACTGTATGTGTATACCGGTATTACCTCTCTGGGCGTGTATGTGTATACCGGTATTACCTCTCTGGACATGTATGTGTATACCGGCATTACCTCTCTGGACATTGTGACCTGACCGGCTTGGGGGGGGGAGCCCACAGGATTTTCCCCGAGCAGGGAGAGAGCAGGGCTGCTGCTAGGGGGCTGGGCAGGGTCCTCCATCCTGATTGACTGTATTACCCAGAAGCAGCAGCCAATCAGGAGGAAGCGTCAGGAGCCTGAGGGTGGGGCCAAGGAGAGGAGGAAACAGCATGGAGCGCAGAGCGAAGAGATGTGTGTGTCTCAAACACGTGTGTGTGTGTGTCTCTCAAGCACGTCTGTGTGTCCTGAGCGTGTCACACCTTTCACCACTGTGTCCAGTATTTTTGGGGAAGCCGCCTGGCGACCCTGTTTGGAAGTGAATCACAGCGCCAATGTATCGACACACTGCTTGTGTCCACATGCTACTTGGGATCAGGTCACTAGCAGCAGTTACAGACCGAGCTATTTATCTTGGAGTAACCGGCGTCGCGATCCGCGTCAAACACAGCGCACGATTGTTCCGCGCGATACGGATGCATGCTAATAACCAAGACGCAGAGCTGGTGAGGTGGCAGGCGGTGACACTGCTCGCCCCCCACGCTTCCTGCGTCTCAGGAAGGAATGTATCCCTACACCTGCCACTCCACACTGACCCCGTGTGGCGAGAGGATTTATTGCCACTGAAGGAAATAAGAATCCCACTTGTGGCTGCCACACGCTCCCTTTCTCCGCTATCGCTCAGTGCTGCCACTGCAGACAGGGATTCTGGGTAATGGCATGCAAATGAGCGCAGTGTGTCAATAAACCAGACACTGACTGCTGAAGAGCCAATAAGATTCATAGGTCGATTTCAGAAGCTCTAACATAGTAACATAGTTACATCGTTACATCGTTACATAGTTACATCGTTACATAGTAATATCGTTACATCGTTACATAGTTACATAGTAACATCGTTACATAGTTACATAGTAACATAGTTACATCGTTACATCGTTACATCGTTACATAGTAATATCGTTACATCGTTACATAGTTACATAGTAACATAGTTACATCGTTACATCGTTACATACTGTAGTTACTGTACATCGTTACATAGTAACATTGTTACATCGTTACATAGTAACATTGTTACATCGTTACATAGTAACATCGTTACATCGTTACATAGTAACATCGTTACATCGTTACATCGTTACATCGTTACATAGTAACATTGTTACATCGTTACATAGTAACATCGTTACATCGTTACATAGTAACATTGTTACATCGTTACATAGTAACATCGTTACATCGTTACATCGTTACATCGTTACATCGTTACATCGTAACATTGTTACATCGTTACATAGTAACATCGTTACATCGTTACATCGTTACATCGTTACATCGTTACATAGTAACATCGTTACATCGTTACATAGTAACATCGTTACATCGTTACATCGTTACATCGTTACATCGTTACATAGTAACATTGTTACATCGTTACATAGTAACATCGTTACATCGTTACATCGTTACATCGTTACATAGTAACATTGTTACATCGTTACATAGTAACATCGTTACATCGTTACATAGTAACATTGTTACATCGTTACATAGTAACATCGTTACATCGTTACATCGTTACATCGTTACATCGTTACATAGTAACATTGTTACATCGTTACATAGTAACATCGTTACATCGTTACATCGTTACATCGTTACATCGTTACATAGTAGATGAGGTTGAAAAAAGACGTACGTCCATCAAGTTCAACCTATGCTAAATTTAGACGACAGATACTTTATCCTATATCTATACTGACTTATTGATCCAGAGGAAGGCAAACACACAACCCCAGAGTCATATCATCCAATGATATCTCATAAGGGGAAAAATAAATTCCTTCCTGACCCCAGTAATCGGATTAGTCCCTGGATCAGCGTCCTTCCCGTGTTACTTATTTGGTATATCCCTGTATACCTTTCCTTTCTAAAAAACATGTCCAACCTTTTCTTACGCCCAACACCACTGGCAAATAAATATATATACAGTGCTAATAAACAGGCCCGGTTTACGTAGAGTATTGTTGCCACTGCGTTAGGCTAGGTCCCCGTTGTCTTCAGAACTGGTGATGGAGCGCTGTCCACGCCCCCCCCCACCCCCCCGGCGGGTTCAGCCAATGAGAGCGAACCTGCCGGGTGATGTCATGGACGCGCCCCCGTCACGCCCCCCTCCCCCCCCCCCCCCACGGCTCTGCACAGAGCGGGGATCACAGCAGGGGCCTCAGCCTAAGACTATTTCAGTTCATTTCGGAAACGTATATAAACCCCCTCCCGCCCCCCATAACGTGTACCAACGCGCCCAACGCCAACGCAATACACAGACCGTCTCGCATCGTCGTGCTAATCATTGCAGGCCTCCGACTTTTGGGAATATTTGTGAAAATGAAACGTATTTACCCGGAACGGGAGCGGGTTCCGCTTTCACTTCTCTTCTTGACGACCAATCCCCGTAATTAAAACCACTGCGTGAAAAACAAAACAAAAAAAAAGGGGGGCTTTAGTTTCATTGACAAATAGAAAACGCAGCATACTTATAACCAATGTGGCAATGCCCTTCCCTGCTATCTGTCAGCACGCTGTGCTTCCAATGCTGCCAGGGATTCTGGGTAACGACACGCCAGTGAGCAACTCGCACTTCTGCTTTGGCTTCTTGCCCGTTGTAACAGGGATCCCCCTGTAAGCCGTACACAGCTTTTTCAGAGGCCTGGGACCTTTTGTTCTCGATGACCGCCGGCGCCACTCACCGCGCCGCCGTGACCTGTCGCCCTCGACCGCTTTGTCGCTAAGGTAAGTCCCTAGGGTTAACCCGTACCTTAAAACCCCCCCTGCCCTAAGCCCTTATCCTAAACGCCTGAAATGAACCCCCTACCCTAACCGCTAAAACCCCTTAAATTAAACCCTAACCGCTAAAACCCCTTAAATTAAACCCTAACCGCTAAAACCCCTTAAATTAAACCCTAACCGCTAAAACCCCCTTAAATTAACCCCATACCTTAACATCCCACTCCGGCTTTTCAGCACCTCCTGGGTTAGAGAAATGCAAAGCCAGCCAACCCACTCACAGACAGCTTTTCCCACCGTTTTTGTCTCATCAGTGCGAAGGCTGATCGCTGGCTATGAAGCTGGTCAGTGGGTTATAGCCAGACAACCCCCACCCAGGATCTGCCCCCTATGACCCCCCCCCCCACGGCCCCTGCTCACCCTTCTCCATCCAACAGGCGCCGGTACATCTCGATCTCGTTCTCCAGCCGGGTCTTGATGTCCAGGAGCAGCTTATACTCCGTGGATTGGCTCTCCGCGTCACACCGGAGCTCAGACAGCTGG
Organism: Ascaphus truei; assembly: GCF_040206685.1. NCBI lineage: Eukaryota > Metazoa > Chordata > Amphibia > Anura > Ascaphidae > Ascaphus > Ascaphus truei. The sequence continues at coordinate 3,895,061 of NC_134505.1, read as the reverse complement.
TCCTCCAGTTGGCTTATCACGCCCTGTATCTGCCCCAGCTGGGTGCAATACCGGCCTTCCGTTTCCGCCAGCGTGTTCTCCAGGGCGTTCCTCTAGATTTGGAGACACGTTATTTTTTTGGGGGGGGGGGGGGGGTCATTTGTATTCATTTTGTACATTTGACATAGATGTCATGGACTAGAGCAGGGGGGCCAATTCCGGCTCTCAAGGGCCACCAACAGGTTGGGTTTTCAGGGTATCCCTGCTTCAGCACAGGCGGCTCAATCAGTGGCTCAGTCGGAGACTGAGCCACTGATTGAGCCGCCTGTGCTGCAGCAAGGACCGATTGAGCCCCCTGTGCTCTACTACAGGGGTGGGCCAACTCCAGCCCTCAAGGGCCACCAAGGGTTTTCCGGATATCCCAGCTTCAGCACGGGGGGGGGGGGGGGGAGGGGTCAATCAACGGCTGAGCCGCTTATTTAGCCACCTGTGCTGAAGCAGGGATATCCTGAAAACCTAACCTGGCGGTGGCCCTTCGAGGACTGGAGTCGGCCCCCTCTTGGAGGAACCCAAACCCTCCAATGGCGCTACATCACTAGAACGTGTGTCTGAAAAGGTGCCACTGGTGTCCTCTTAGTGACACGCCCAAGACACCGTTGCACGACCATGCCACGTGACACCGAAGCGTGGCCGGGCATAACCAATTCCCCGTGACACAGCCCTGGCGTACCATGGCAACTTGAGTCTGAAGGTCTATCTCCAAGGTCTGGAAGGTCCGTCTCAGCTCGGTGACCTCCCGCTTGCTGGACTCGAGCTGCTCGCTGTGCTGGGACATCTCCGTCTTCAGTTCACTGGTCTGCAACGATAGGCAAGAAAACCAAGACGAGTTACCGTCAGGACACGTACCGGGCGTTGTGGTCTGTGTTGGTCAACCAAACTCCTCAAAGTGCAGGTCTCCTCTAGGACAAGAGGTACAACGCAGAAGCTCTACTCACAAGTTCACCATGCGATTCTTCATTGATGGTGGCAGCAAAGAGCAGAGGAGAAACAACGTTTCAGGTCCAGTATGGACCTCCTGATGAAAGGTCCATGCGGGACCGGAAACGTTGTTCATCCTCTGTTCTCGGCTGTCACCATCCATGAAGAATTGCGGTGGACTTGTGAGTAGAGCCCTACGTCGTACCTCTTGTCCTAGAGGAGACCTGCACTTTGAGGAGTTTGGTTGTCCATGTTGTGTTGGCTCTTCACCAGCAACCCGCACATTGGACCTGGGTCTTCATTGGTCACCTTCTGATTGAACTCCTCCTCTGCCTTTTTCCGATTCTCCTCGGCCAGCGTCTCGTACTGCGCTCGCATGTCATTTAAGACGCCGAGGATATTCTCCGCCGGCGCGGCGTTCAGCTGCACGCTCACGTCGGACGTGAGGCCTCGCAAGCCTTGCATCTCCTGTATGCACACGAAAGGGGGAAAGCTGTTATTTTTTGGGGGGGCGGGGGAAAGCAGATATAAAAAGAATCCTGTGTTGTCAGCCCATTCTCGGGCAGGTCGACCACCTGCTCCCCCGTTATCCCTTAGCACAGGGGGGGCTCAACTTCAGCCCTCAAGATCCTCCCCCAACAAGTCAGGTTTTCAGGATATCCCTGCTTCAGCACAGGTGGCTCAATCAGTGGCGCAGTCAAAGACTGAGCCACCTGTTCTGAAACAAGGACTGATTGAGCCCCCTGTGCTGAAGCTGGGATATCCTTAATGCCTAACTTAACTTTTTTTTTGGGGGGGGGGGTCTTGGGGACTGCAGTTGAGCACGACTGTCTTGGCATACAGCGCTTCCACTGCAGCAAGGGATTCTGGGTAATGACATGCAAACGAGCTCTCACAGTGCATCACTTTGGACTTATAATAATAATAATAATAATTATTATTATTAATAAGACAGTCCCTCATACTAGCACACGCACGTACTTGTAGTTCAGAGCATAATAGTCTATATATGGCACCTTTTGACCCTACATAACTCTCTTATGGACGTAGAAGCTCTAAGGGGTCCTATTCTAGTAGCTCCGAATTTGTCAGTGCCACACCGCGCTTGTTTGGCGTGTACAAAAGTAGCAGAATGAAGTGTGTGTGTGTGTGTGTGTGTGTGGGGGGGGAAACCCTATTCTCTATTACAAATCGCTTATAAACCGCGTCTATAAAAAGTGACAAACCGCCCGGTTTAACGGTCAAAACGGTCATAACTGTACGTGCTTTAGAAGCGGAATGACCTGAGGTCGAGGCTAACTCCATCCCCGAGCCTGGCTTATGGATCTTGCTCTTTCTGCCCAACCCATATTTCAGGCTCTGCGTGGAACTCGTGATCCCAATCTCGCCGCCCTTGTGGTGGCATAAAAAAAAAATGTTCGTTTTTATATCGCGTATACGTGGCTGAAGAAACTCGTGTTTTCTCACCTCCTCGTGATTTTTCTTGAGGTACGCCAGCTCCTCGGTCAGGCTTTCGATCTGCGTCTCCAGGCTCGCCTTGGTCAGGGTTAAGTCATCGAGGACTTTGCGGAGTCCGCCGATGTCCATCTCGACGCTTTGCCGCAGGCACAGCTCACTCTCGTACCTTCAGAACAGGAGTAGTAGGGAAGTAAGCTATTTTAGTTGCCCCCCAGTTATTAGATATTTCCAGGTGCTACAGTGCCTACTTTTAGAGGACCAACACAGAAGCTCTTTATGTACACGTGGTGAATACAAATTCTTGTTTTCAGGTGGGGAAAAAAAAGAACGTTCTTGGTTTCAGAAGCATATAAGATGCCCAGAAGGGTTAGCTAAAGTAGGCTCCAAAACTGGGTTCCGTGCCGCCCTTCGGCAAGAACGATTAAGGCCGTCCACCTATTTTGTATCTACAACTCCCACGTCACGAGCACTCCTAGGGACCATTAAAAAAAAGTTGGTCGGAAGCAGGTGGTCTCCAGAGCTGAACCTCGTTCATTTCATCTCCGGGGGACCCGTTGCTGCCCAAGATACAGACCTCGAAGATGGCTACGGTATCTCCTTCGTGTTTCAACGTCCCTCACCACGCGGGCCAATAGGAAGCCGCAAGGGGCGACATCCCGGTTTCCTATTGGCCCACAGGACGGGGGACATTTAAACAGCACAAAAGATACCAGCGCCCCCTACAGAGGTAAGTATCTGGGGTGAGCTGGTGGTTCCCCCCCGGGAGCTGAAACTAACGGAGTCCAGCTTCGGAGACCCCCTGCTTCACACATATTAAAAAATATAAAGAAAGGGTCGCCAGGATTGGCCGCCCCCCCGAGACATGCTGTCCTTCGGCAGCACTTTAGCTGCCCTATCGTGACCCCACCTGCAGACGCACTTCCCAGAACACCCTCCTTCTGTCGCTGTATGTTCCTCCCTTCTTACCAATTAGATTGTAAGCTCTTCGGGGCAGGGACTCTTTTTTCCTAAGTGTCACTTTTATGTCGGAAGCGCTTCTTCCCTTTATGTGTTATTTGTATTATTTGTTATTTATATGATTGTCCCGTGTATTACTGCTGTGACGCGCTGCGTACATTAATGGCGCTATGTAAATAATACATATTTCTACTCACTTCATTTTAAAGTCCTCAGCAGCCAATCGGGCATTGTCAATTTGCAGAAGGATCCTGTTATTATCCAACGTGGCAGCGATTATCTAAGAAACAAGAAAGCCCATAAAAAACCCCAACTAAAATTAATAAGCAAAGAGTATTTTGTTAATGTTACGCTTTGAAGATGCTGTATTTTGTTTATTTATATGTTTTGAAGTACCAGGCATATTTTTAATCTGTAGGTTTGGGTTATATCATAACTACAGCAGTGCTGCAAACTCCTGCTAATGGTGTAGGGGAAAGACTCTGCCAACTGCTGAGCTGACGCGTTCCGCCTCTGCTCGCTCTCCTCTCGCAGCCCCCCCGCCCCCCCCCCGGGAACCCGGAAGAGAGCGCGAGGAGAGGGCGGATCGCAGGTGCTGTGAATGAGGCGCGTGTGGTAGAGAAAGGGGGATGAGTGTGCTATGTGACAAGGGAGGGGGGAGAATGTGGAGCGCGTTGGGAATAAGGGCGATGGTGAGTGGGAGAATGGGGATGTGTTTGGGGAGGTGTGTTCTCAGAAAAGGTTGAGAACCCCTGAATTAAAAGTATAGAAGTCATATGGTAGATTTGATCAGGGCAACGCTTCATGCCGAAGTGCATCTTGGTACATATTTGGTGAAATATTTTGTCATTTTTTTAAAATCGAAGCAGCAATACATTCAAAATCCTACATGTTTAATCAATCTGTTGTGTAGTATTTGATAATACCTGCTGCGTTCCCCCTGCCCCCACGCCTTACGCCATTTTTAATGAGCGTTACGTTTTTAATGAGCGTTACGTGTGATTTTTTTAAAGTAGATTTAACGTTGTGCAGTGCTGCAGAATAGCTGCTGCATTCCCTGCTACTCTTTAATACTCATCACAGCCGAAATAATGCATTAAACCAGGGGTGCTCAACTCTAAACCAGGGGTGCATTAAATCAGGGGTGCATTAAACCAGGGGTGCTCAAGCACCCCATCGCCCCCCCACCCAACAGGCCAGGTTTTCAGGATATCCCAGCTTCAGCACAGGTGGCTGTGCTTGAGCCACCTGCGCTGAAGCAGGGACTGATTGAGCCACCTGTGCTGAAGCAGGGACTGATTGAGCCACCTGCGCTGAAGCAGGGACTGATTGAGCCACCTGTGCTGAAGCAGGGACTGGTTGAGCCACCTGTGCTGAAGCAGGGACTGATTGAGCCTGACCCATTGGGGGGGGGGGGGCGTTTGAGGACTGGAGTTGTGCACCCCCTGTATTAAACTAATAATTGGAACCGTTTTGCAAAGTCCCCAGCACTTCCTCTTTTGAAACGGGCGGCCATATGTTGAACCCGCCCCTGCTGCATCAGTTAAAACACCAACAAAAACAAACAAACAATGCAAACTTTATTGCCCCTTTAAGAGCAGTACACAGGGGCAGTTAATATCGCACTGTTCTGGATGCTCGGTTGAGAGATGCCTTACCTTGTTCTTGAGGTCTTCGATGGTCCGATAATACTTGCTGTTGTCCACTGTTTCGGGTTTCTGATTGGCATACCACTGTTTTATGTTGCTCTCGAGTTGCGAATTGGCTTCCTCCAAGGCCCGCACCTTGTCCAGGTAGGTGGACAGGCGGTTGTTAAGATTCTGCATGGTTTCCTTCTCTCCACCTGAGAGAAGACCATCACCTCCCCCATAACCTCCGGAAAACTGACCTCCATAGCCTCCACTTTGTCCTGTGGCTGAACTGCCTCCATAGAGCCCACCTCCTGAGGCTTCACTGAAACTTTCTCCACCACCTCCTCTTTGCCCACCAGAAAACCTACTTCCCGAGACACTACTTAAACTTCCTCCAATGCCTCCTTTACGTCCACCAGCAGAATTTCCACCAGGAAAACCTCCGCCTGAGACATCGCTTAGACTTCCTCCCAAGCTTCCTCTTTGCCCACCAGCTGAACTTCCTCTATGGGTACTACTAGACGTCTCTCTATAGCTACCTCCATAACCAGAAGCATACCCATGAGGTCCTCCTTTAACACCACCTGAGCCGCTAATAGCACTGCCCCCCCAAGACCCTGCCGTATACTCATCGGTGATGTTAGATCCACCAGCAAACCGTTCGTCTGAAGACTTGGTTCTCTCCGCATAGCTGTCGTTTGCTCTGGATGACCTAGCAGATCCAGCGTTTCCACTGGCAGCTCCTTTGAAAGACATCGTCTTCAAGAGTAGGGTGGCGCTTTTCAAGTGTAGCAACGTTCCTCAACTGAGCAATGTAAAACTGAAGGAGACGTGGAAGCATTATATACCAAATAAAGTAGGTGTTACATGGCTGGATTCCATCACACCTTAAGCGCTACCATGTTTGCCAACCGAACAGCCCTTGCCCATAATTGTTTATTAGGGTACGGTATACACCAAGTTAATAGCTGACTCTGGGACCATTCTCCTTAAAACTGGGCCGTCAGTGCCTAGGGATGTGTCATGTTTCAAAAATCGAGGTGGAGTACAGTTAGAGATTTATTACAATAATCATTTAATTTTTTTATGATGTGCCACTATTATTTGGCTGTTGGTGTAAATCGTTATAAATAACCTATGATGTACCTGTCTTGTTCAGAGGAAGGCATCCCGTCTTACACCTGCTGCCATCAGAATGGCCTTTTATGAAGCACATTGCCACATGTAGAGCTCATGCTTCGTAGATGGTGTCAACCTAGAATGACCTCAAACAATAAAAAAAAATGATATTGCTATAAAATCCCCACAAAATTATAGGTAGCAATTTTTTCTCTCTCTGAAAGGTGGTGATTACCAGAATAGGTAGATCACAGGGCTGGCACGTGCACTTTAATAGCATCGTTGGCAGAGAACCTGAGGAACTCACTGAAGCTGCAAAGTAAATTGCCGTCATTGGAATGTTCTCACTGGCTATTAAGACCTTGTTTATAGGACAACCATATCTAAGAAGGAACGGAATTTGGAAATGAAGCCCTACTCCTGGGGCCCCAAATAATACATGGCCGTGTTGGGATGCACAAGTCCTAATCTTGCCTACCCGAGCTGGAATGTTTCATTGGGACAGCTCCATGGGATGTCGTCTTTGAAAAGTCAATCTGGACCATATTTAACTTTGAAGGCACCTTCGGGTCCTTGATCCAGATGCCTTCTCCGGAACTTGTTTGAAAATCCGAGCTGCATCGAGAACACGATACAATAATTTCACGATCGTGTAACACCCCCTTTGCATCCACATGAGCGTATGGAGGGGGCATGCCAAGGGCTGTGAGGCCAAGGAAAGGACGGAGATCACAGGACACCGAGACCCCAGAAAAGAGGAGAGAATAGCGAGAGAGGCTAGCAGGAGCACGGTGGGAGAGAGCAGAGCTGCAGAGACCCCAGAGAGAAGGAGGACTGCCCTGGATCGGGCTTGCATGGTAGCAGAGCCTTTCCGGACCAACAGAGAACAAGTACCAGAAGTAGCTGGGATAGTCAAGGATAAAACATATACTGGCAAAAAGGGGGGGGACCTAATACCCAGGGGGGGCTCTGATGCAGTGATTAAGACACGTGGAACTACATCCAGGGGGTCACCTCTACTGTCCTGAAGAATCCTTTCTCATAGCACTCAGGTAACAACACTCTGAGAGAGGAACCTATAAACACACCGCCATCACCACCATTCCTCCCCCATGGGCTCCAACGCTATGCCGGCGGCACCCACTGAGTAAGAGAGACTCAATATAAAGTGGTATTAAGTATTATCCAGGTTCTTCCGATATCAAGGATGAATGTGATTATTGTGCTCCCTATATAAAGTATTGTTATACAAAAGATGTGTGTCACTCTACGTTGTCTGACCACAGCTGATTATTCTCTCTCATACGCAGGGGAGGCGGTCTCCGGGCCCCTCGCCCCTGGTATCTTCATACCACCGTAGGGGGGGGGCAATAAAGAGGGGTTACAATCATCATATTTTAAATGAGGAACAGCCATGTCAATGACCGGCATGTCACATCGAGGAACAGTTTGTAGAAGAGTGCAAAACGCCCGGGAGTGTAACACAATGTCTTCTCAAGAGTTAACAAGGACAAGGTACGTCTCACACTCGCTCTCATGGAAACGTCCTCCTGCCGTCCCGTAGCTTGTCGATAGAATGCTGCTCCACTGAAGCTCCCGATGCCCGCCAACGTGGAATGTCCGGCTTGGAGCTACAGATATTGGGACAGGTGAGGACTCCGTTACTGCGTGCACAGCTCAGCCTCTAGGATCCAATCCTACGCGTTTCGCGACCACATTTTGTACACTTTTTGAAGCGCACAACATGTTACCTCGAGACAACGCAGAGAGACAAGAGGTTCTGAAGGCATCAGGTAACGGGTTTTACAAGTGTTCACGGCTCCAAAACTCAATGGCTGGCACCATTATCATACGTTTCAGCGGCCTTATTGTACATGCTATGGACATTAATGGCGCTACGTAAATAAAGACATACGATACAATACATGCGCCAAAGCGGGAGTTTTGGAGATTTTTGGGCGAAAATCCCCAGCTAAGTCAAAAGGTCAAAAGAACAGCCCAAACGCCCATTTCGGCGTGTATAGAATGACCCACTTAGGCCCAGATCTGCAACACGGTGCTAAGCTTTAGCACGCCTTTACTTCCCATTCATGTGACCCTTTTTGTGCATCTGTTTAAACTCCGATTCGTAACATCAAGTCTACCTGACTCAGCCACCAGGGGGCGAGCTGTGTGTACGCATCCCCCGGCAACTCTGGCGCCCGAAGACCGTTCCCCCCTTTCCATGGGTTTTTGCTTCTTCAGCCGCGGCTCCGAAGGCAGCGAGTCGCGCTACAGGTGTACGGGGCATGAGACGGCCGTGGGTGACGCGTTCACACGGGGTCAAGACAACGTTTTATCCATTCGTTCCGGTGGAAGGAAATAAGCGTCAACAGGAAAACGAGCAAATCAATCGTTCAAACGGAGAGAGACATTGTTGTTCTCGGTGCCCGGGCGATGCCTGTTTTGGAGGGTGTGGTGGGGAGAAGAAGCGGTTAACGTGCTTAATTAGAATCGGGATGAGGGATTTCATCTTGCAGAACGGACCACTTTTACCTTCCAATGCAGACACGGACAGGACGTTCGTGTTGTTATTTTCGCATCGGCGGGGGAATTTTGGACGCCTACGGCTATTTTTCAGCAGATGTGGACCAAGCCCCTTAGTGTGCTACCGTGACCGGCCAATAACGTAACAGTAAAGCAGCTGTCCGAGTTGCCGGTTTAAATAAAATAAAATGTTCTCCCTTTAATATGTAATATCAATACAATCCACACAATAAGTAATTAGCTCAGTTGCCGATCGATCCGTTCTCCTGTGATCGATTGGCGAAGATTCGGCTGGGGGGGTTCACTAAATGTCCGTCAGTGTAGCGGAAGAGGACTAAAGATGCAAAGTTCTGTGGGGAAGATTATGTGACCAGGCAGTCGCTAGATACAACTGGTGCACTGCTAGAGAGAGGGCAGGGCTCAAAAAGGGGCGTGCCAGAACCTGTTTCAGAAGAGGAAGGGGATGTGACTTTGTAAATAGTTGCTATAGTGACAGAAAATGCTTGTTGCATAATACGATAAAACTGTTATTCAGAGTTGTTTAAAAAAAAAAAAGTATATTCTCATTGAACAGAACGGATTTATATAAAGAAAAACCCCACACATGTAGGATATTGCTTGGTCTGCAGCTCTAAGTTATGTTTCCGACCGGGAAACAACGTTGCAGTCGTTCGTGGTAACTACACGCAGAAGCGGCGTAAAGTTAAGGCAAACGCAGACAAGGTAACGATACGTTAGTTAGGCCATACACCCAGACCCTGAAATAAGGCTTCTGCAGGGCCAGGATGGGGTGTAACCCCACAGTTAGGGATGATGTACCCTATCTCATTGTGATACCCTGCATTGTTTTCCTTCTGGCACTGCTAACGGGATGTATTTTGACTGTTGGGTCTGCATATAATGTATTTATTTATAAGACCATTTATAGTGCGTCCTTATCCAGGGCGCTGCGCATTCGTTAGTACAGACACAATCTATGGTTTTTTGGTGCCTGAGGCACAGGGCGATAAAGTGACTTGCCCAAGGTCACAAGGAGCCGACACTGGGAATTGAACCAGGCTCCCCTGCTTCACACTCACTGCCCTGGAACAGGAGTGTGTGTTCCCTGCCTGCGCCCCTCAGCCTCGCTGTTGCAACAATGTTTCGATCCCTTTTTACCAGGCTGGACGGCGCCCCCTGCCCTTCCTAGGGGTTAATGTCCCAGTTAATTTCCCAGCAGCCCAGACCAGCATGCTGTCTCTTAGTAACAGCAGCCATCCGGAGCTGTCATCTCTCCTATCCTGGGAAAGTTACGGATTTTTACCTATTCCTATATCCTGCATTTATCCCACTTCCCTCATCGCTCCCCTTCCCCTCCATCTCTTCCCCTCCCCTCCATCGCTCCCCCTCCCCTCCATCGCTCCCCTTCCCCTCCATCTCTGCCCCTTCCCCTCCATCGCTCCCCTTCCTCCTCCATTGCTCTCATGTCCCAGTATTCCCTCGGTACTTCCCCCCCTTTTTATTTGTATGTTGTTGCCCCAAATAAACACTTCAGCCAGTGAGAAGTTTCCCTCGCTTGATATATGGGATTGAGTTAACCTGCCCCTACTCATCTCTCAGGCTGTGCTTGGTCCAGAACACTCAGTATCATCGTTTTGTCGAGTCAGTGTCCTTTACTCGCTGAGCCTCCTTCTGGACATTGACGGTAATGCATTAACCTTACTGATCTAGGTAACGGGGGGCAGGGGGATGGGGGGACGGGGGGGCGGGGGGATGGTGAGGTGACCAGCTCCAGGTTTTTTAATCTGTGCCTATCCTTTCTTGATTAAATTAGCCCTGTCCACACTGTCTTAGTGGACGGGAGCAGTGAGGGGGGAAGCATGGTGGGATGATGCTCTTTGGGGAGACGCTCTTTGGGGAGACTCGTGTGTTCTCGTATCAGAGAGCCCCGAGGTGAAGGGATAGCAGATGGACCATGCCAATGGCCGTGCTCCTCACTAACATCTAACGGAAAGGAGATGAGTGGGACCATATCAATGGCATTAAGAAGCTGGCTGGGCGGCAGAAGCTCCTACCAACATCTGCAATGTCCCTTCTGCCCTGTGCCCCATATATATATATCTATGTCGGCAACGTGTGGCCCTTATGAGGATGCCAGGACCGCACATACGGCCCTTGAGGTATGTCTTGTGGTCTACCCCTGCTCTAAGGTCTCACCAAACTCTGGAAGTGAGTAGACTTCCCCATCACAATCTCTACAAAGGGTGGTCATTCATCAGCAGAGTTATGTGCATGTATTCATGGTTATAACATCATTTTGAGTGGTACTATTTGGTACACGGGGAAGGCCTTCTTAGATGTCTTTTGGATGTTGGCTACCGTTTAGCAGAATGTGATTGTGGTGCCTGTGTGGGGTTATTAGCAGTGGTGTATGTCCTCGCTATCATGCACATACGACCAACGTTTGATAGAGACCGGTCATCGACGCGGAGAAAATGGCAGGCGGTCACTTTGAACAAAACCAGTAGACCAAGTGAGTCTTGCTTCAGAAAAGAGTTTATTTGGATAAATCATGCAAAGAGAGAGAAATACATGGGGCGATTAACATTGAACAGAGCAAGCACAACCACTGGTGGTATAGATACCGGTATATGTACCTTCCAACCGTATACACGTACCGGATCCCTTAAAGACTACCGTGCAGCTATAGGTTTAACCAGTGTGGCTCTAAATTAACCTTCTTTCTGTAATCCGTCAAGTGGTCACATCCCAAACTAGTGCAGTCCCGTGAAAGAAAGGGAAATAAACAAAAAAAAAGGATTTCTATATCAATCCTGCAGGTTTCCAGTTTGCAGTAATAGTGTTTTTTTTTTCATGAAAAGATGGCCGTCCCGTCCCCAGTTAGACCTTCTCTTCCACTTCCACCACTTTGCTGGACACGACCTTCCCATCGACCACCTCTTCAATGAATTTTTTCACTTTGATAGTTCTCACCGATCCTAATTAGAAAAAAAAAATACAATTAAAAAATTAATCTCGAGTTCGATCAACGATAGCAGGGAGCGGGTTACAGCGGGCGATGATAGCAGGGAGCGGGTTACAGCGGGCGATGATAGCAGGGAGCGGGTTACAGCGGGCGATGATAGCAGGGAGCGGGTTACAGCGGGCGATGATAGCAGGGAGCGGGTTACAGCGGGCGATGATAGCAGGGAGAGGGTTACAGCGGGCGATGATAGCAGGGAGAGGGTTACAGAGGGCGATGATAGCAGGGAGCGGGTTACAGCGGGCGATGATAGCAGGGAGAGGGTTACAGCGGGCGATGATAGCAGGGAGCGGGTTACAGCGGGCGATGATAGCAGGGAGCGGGTTACAGCGGGCGATGATAGCAGGGAGAGGGTTACAGCGGGCGATGATAGCAGGGAGAGGGTTACAGAGGGCGATGATAGCAGGGAGCGGGTTACAGCGGGCGATGATAGCAGGGAGCGGGTTACAGCGGGCGATGATAGCAGGGAGCGGGTTACAGCGGGCGATGATAGCAGGGAGAGGGTTACAGCAGGCGATGATAGCAGGGAGCGGGTTACAGCGGGCGATGATAGCAGGGAGTGGGTTACAGCGGGCGATGATAGCAGGGAGCGGGTTACAGCGGGCGATGATAGCAGGGAGCGGGTTACAGCGGGCGATGATAGCAGGGAGCGGGTTACAGCGGGCGATGATAGCAGGGAGCGGGTTACAGCGGGCGATGATAGCAGGGAGCGGGTTACAGCGGGCGATGATAGCAGGGAGCGGGTTACAGCGGGCGATGATAGCAGGGAGCGGGTTACAGAGGGCGATGATAGCAGGGAGCGGGTTACAGAGGGCGATGATAGCAGGGAGCGGGTTACAGCGGGCGATGATAGCAGGGAGCGGGTTACAGAGGGCGATGATAGCAGGGAGCGGGTTACAGAGGGCGATGATAGCAGGGAGCGGGTTACAGCGGGCGATGATAGCAGGGAGCGGGTTACAGCGGGCGATGATAGCAGGGAGCGGGTTACAGCAGGCGATGATAGCAGGGAGCGGGTTACAGCGGGCGATGATAGCAGGGAGCGGGTTACAGCGGGCGATGATAGCAGGGAGCTGGTTACAGCGGGCGATGATAGCAGGGAGCGAGTTACAGCGGGCGATGATAGCAGGGAGCGGGTTACAGCGGGCGATGATAGCAGGGAGCGGGTTACAGCGGGCGATGATAGCAGGGAGCGGGTTACAGCGGGCGATGATAGCAGGGAGCGGGTTACAGCGGGCGATGATAGCAGGGAGCGGGTTACAGCGGTCGATGATAGCAGGGAGCGGGTTACAGCGGGCGATGATAGCAGGGAGCGGGTTACAGAGGGCGATGATAGCAGGGAGCGGGTTACAGCGGGCGATGATAGCAGGGAGCGGGTTACAGCGGGCGATGATAGCAGGGAGCGGGTTACAGCGGGCGATGATAGCAGGGAGCGGGTTACAGCGGGCGATGATAGCAGGGAGCGGGTTACAGCGGGCGATGATAGCAGGGAGAGGGTTACAGCGGGCGATGATAGCAGGGAGCGGGTTACAGCGGGCGATGATAGCAGGGAGCGGGTTACAGCGGGCGATGATAGCAGGGAGCGGGTTACAGCGGGCGATGATAGCAGGGAGGGGGTTACAGCGGGCGATGATAGCAGGGAGCGGGTTACAGCGGGCGATGATAGCAGGGAGCGGGTTACAGCGGGCGATGATAGCAGGGAGAGGGTTACAGCGGGCGATGATAGCAGGGAGCGGGTTACAGCGGGCGATGATAGCAGGGAGCGGGTTACAGCGGGCGATGATAGCAGGGAGCGGGTTACAGAGGGCGATGATAGCAGGGAGCGGGTTACAGAGGGCGATGATAGCAGGGAGCGGGTTACAGAGGGCGATGATAGCAGGGAGCGGGTTACAGCGGGCGATGATAGCAGGGAGCGGGTTACAGCGGGCGATGATAGCAGGGAGCGGGTTACAGAGGGCGATGATAGCAGGGAGCGGGTTACAGCGGGCGATGATAGCAGGGAGCGGGTTACAGCGGGCGATGATAGCAGGGAGCGGGTTACAGCGGGCGATGATAGCAGGGAGCGGGTTACAGCGGGCGATGATAGCAGGGAGCGGGTTACAGCGGGCGATGATAGCAGGGAGCGGGTTACAGCGGGCGATGATAGCAGGGAGCGGGTCACAGCGGGCGATGATAGCAGGGAGCGGGTTACAGCGGGCGATGATAGCAGGGAGCGGGTTACAGCGGGCGATGATAGCAGGGAGCGGGTTACAGCGGGCGATGATAGCAGGGAGCGGGTTACAGCGGGCGATGATAGCAGGGAGCGGGTTACAGCGGGCGATGATAGCAGGGAGCGGGTTACAGCGGGCGATGATAGCAGGGAGCGGGTTACAGAGGGCGATGATAGCAGGGAGCGGGTTACAGCGGGCGATGATAGCAGGGAGCGGGTTACAGCGGGCGATGATAGCAGGGAGCGGGTTACAGCGGGCGATGATAGCAGGGAGCGGGTTACAGCGGGCGATGATAGCAGGGAGCGGGTTACAGCGGGCGATGATAGCAGGGAGCGGGTTACAGCGGGCGATGATAGCAGGGAGAGGGTTACAGCGGGCGATGATAGCAGGGAGAGGGTTACAGCGGGCGATGATAGCAGGGAGCGGGTTACAGAGGGCGATGATAGCAGGGAGCGAGTTACAGAGGGCGATGATAGCAGGGAGCGGGTTACAGCGGGCGATGATAGCAGGGAGCGGGTTACAGCAGGCGATGATAGCAGGGAGCGGGTTACAGCGGGCGATGATAGCAGGGAGCGGGTTACAACGGGCGATGATAGCAGGGAGCGGGTTACAGCGGGCGATGATAGCAGGGAGCGGGTTACAGCGGGCGATGATAGCAGGGAGCGGGTTACAGCGGGCGATGATAGCAGGGAGCGGGTTACAGCGGGCGATGATAGCAGGGAGCGGGTTACAGCGGGCGATGATAGCAGGGAGCGGGTTACAGCGGGCGATGATAGCAGGGAGCGGGTTACAGCGGGCGATGATAGCAGGGAGCGGGTTACAGCGGGCGATGATAGCAGGGAGCGGGTTACAGCGGGCGATGATAGCAGGGAGCGGGTTACAGCGGGCGATGATAGCAGGGAGCGGGTTACAGCGGGCGATGATAGCAGGGAGCGGGTTACAGCGGGCGATGATAGCAGGGAGCGGGTTACAGCGGGCGATGATAGCAGGGAGCGGGTTACAGCGGGCGATGATAGCAGGGAGCGGGTTACAGCGGGCGTGTGAAGTCTCCCGGCTAGTCATCGATGTACCCGAACCCCTGTGTAATGCGGCAGGCAGAAGCTTATAGGGGACCCCGTGTTACAATGAAGAAGAAGCATAGAGTGACAAGCTGCGTGCTCGTTTGCACGCCGGTACCCAGAATGGCTGCGCGGTATACTAAGAGATAATGGGGAAGGGCGGGGTTGCAGACCTGTGAACGTGTCACCTAATTAAGAAACTTATTAAATGATTCAGTTATAAGACTTGTTTTTTTTCTTCTTTTGTCTGCGGGTTAGACCACAAATGTCCACTACCCCTTCGTGTCCAGTAGGGGGCAGGAGAGGATTTGTGATCACGGCTTAAACGTTTCTTTTACTTGGCAATAATTCGCTACGGGTAAAAGACGAATAACTTGTGTCTAAGTTGTCAGCGAACCTGTTGATTTGGGATTTTCTTTGGGACTAACATCCCTACAATTGTCACTTGATGCAGCCAGACAAGGACTTCTACTGAGGCAAGAGACACACTCCAGCGTCGGAAGTAACGCACAGACCGGTGCTTCTTAACCTGGGGTGCTGTGCCGCCATGGGGCGCTGTAACACCCAGGGGTGCCTCGGGCTGACGGGTGCTGACGTGTACAATGTACGATCAGGCTCAGAGTCACAAGGACTGACCGCCGGTGGATGTTGTTATTAGTTTAACACTCCTACAAAAACGTGGCGGCAGTGACACGTTTGGGGGGGGGGACTGGTAGGGTGGTGTAGCAGAACCTCCTACATGTTGTGTGCCTGAAACAGGCACCGCGCTGGTTCCGCTACTGGTCCAGCACTCCTGCCAACCGACCCCCCCCCCCCCGCGGAAGCCCCACCCCCCCATGCAGCGTGCCGCGCACCCGTAGCGCTCTGCGTAATACGCGCAGCCGGTCTCGCTAATGTCCGCCTTTGTTATTTATTTTAAATACGCTACTCATCAAGAAACGCAGAAGTAAGGCGCGCGCAGGAAGTCAGGGCGGACGCCCGCCCCGATGATCTACAGCCCGGGACTATAGGAGCTCTTCCCTGCTCCGCAGAGCTTACAATCTATGTTTTGTTGGTGTCTTGTTGTTTTATAATCCCCCCCCCCCCCCGTGCTGTATTGTGTTTGCACAGCACAGTGTACACTGTGAGTGCTATATAAGTGAAGGTATACATACATCTTTTACCTTTGCTGGAATCTGAGGTTCCACCTCTGGTTGTCCCGGGGGTTTGTCCTGGGGTCTGGCCACTGGGGTGGGAGAAGAAACAGGCACCGATTAACAGAACAGTAACACCCTTCAACAAGGAGCGGGCCAACTCCTGCCCTAAAGGGCCACAGTCTTCGACTGAGCCAGCGATTGAGCCACCTGCGCTGAAGCAGGGACTGATTGAGCCACCTGCGCTGAAGCAGGGACTGATTGAGCCACCTGCGCTGAAGCAGGGACTGATTGAGCCACCTGTGCCGAAGCTGGTATATCCCGAAAACCTGACTTGTCTTCGACTGAGCCACCTGCGCTGAAGCAGGGACTGATTGAGCCACCTGCGCTGAAGCAGGGGCAGCTTGAGCCACCTCTGCTGAAGCAGGGACTGATTGAGCCACCTGTGCTGAAGCAGGGGCTGATTGAGCCACCCGTGCTGAAGCAGGGGCTAATTGGGCCACCTCTGCTGAATCTGTTACTGATTGAGCCTCCTGTGCCGAAGCAGGTATATCCCGAAAACCGGACTTGTCGGGGGTACTTGAGTACCACAGTTGGCCCAACACCCCTGACCCATCCCATGCTATCCCTCCTATGCCTCGTGTGAAATTGCGCCGGCGAGGAAGAGTCCCCGGAGGCCAGACGGTGTCATCGGCGTTCCCTCGTTCTTACCCTACGCCATCCAGCAGCTTGCGGTAGGTCTCAATCTCCATCTCCAAGCGGGTCTTGATGTCCAGGAGCTGCTCGTACTCGGCGGTCTGGCACTCGAGGTCGGACCTGATCTGGGTCAGCTGCGCCTCGGCGTGGGAAATGCTGACCTGTATTTGGGATATCTGGACGCAGTAGCGCCCCTCGGTCTCTGCCAAGGTCTCCTCCAGAGATTTTTTCTGCCGACGGCAAGAAAATAAAAATACTGTTAAGGATTCGTCTTTAATCCATTCGAAGTAATCTCCTTCTGTGACAGGGCAGGGGACATATTTATCTCATCTAATCTGGCAATTATTTCTGCCTGCTACAGTATATACCTTTTTGGGGTGTTGAACACCTCTCTAATAGCACGCCTGAGATCAGATGCAGTGTAAGGAACCCCAACCCTCTCTAATAGCGCATCTGAGATAAGATGCATTGTAAGGAACCCCAACCCTCTCTAATAGCGCGTCTGAGATCAGATGCATTGTGAGGAACTCCGACCCTCTCTAATAGCGCGTCTGAGATCAGATGCATTGTGAGGAACCCCGACCCTCTCTAATAGCGCGTCTGAGATCGGATGCATTGTAAGGAACCCCAACCCTCTCTAATAGCGCGTATGAGATCAAATGCATTGTGAGGAACCCCGACCCTCTCTAATAGCGCATCTGAGATCAGATGCATTGTAAGGAACCCCAACCCTCTCTAATAGCGTGTCTGAGATCAGATGCATTGTAAGGAACCCCAACCCTCTCTAATAGCGCGTCTGAGATCAGATGCATTGTAAGGAACCCCAACCCTCTCTAATAGCGCGTCAGATGAATTGTAAATACCTAGGAACCTTGATATATAAAGATCCACATATTCCCAGTGAAAACGATACCAGAACTTCACACCAGTCAGCACCAGACAACCCATGCTACAACTAGTCACACTTTTGTTCTGCTCCATACCATGGCAAGTTGAGACTGAAGTTCAATCTCCAAGGATTGGAGGGTTCTTCTAAGTTCCGAGACCTCGCTCTTGCTCGATGTCGTCGCCTGCACCCCTTGGGATATTTCTTTCTGCAAGCCGGCGCTCTGCCAGGGGAAGGGAAGAGTGATTAGCACGGGATTCCCAGCGATTTGGGGTGGTGGGGGGGGATTCCATGAGCAAAGGCTTCTTACCAATTTGTCGTACTGGTCTTGGGCATCCTTGCGATTTTTTTCGGCCAGGGCCTCATACTGGACTCTCATGTCGTTCAGCAGCTTGGTCAGATCGATGCCTGGAGCAGCATTCATTTTCACGCTGACCTCGCCCACTGTCGTTTCTGTGGTGCCTTTACCTTCCTAAATAGTGGAATGCATAACTGGTTACAATGGACCTTTGAATATGAATGCATCTAGCCCATTCATTAATGTCTCCAACTAAAGCTACGGCATAGAGTTGAAGTTCCTGCGGGACGAAGCTGTACCTCCTCATGGTTCTTCTTGAGAGCATTCAGTTCCTCGGTCAGACTCTCAACCTGGGATTCCAGGTCAGACTTGCTCAGGGTCAGCTCATCCAGGACCCTACGCAGGCCGTTGATGTCGGCCTCCACGCTGTGGCGGAGGGCCAGCTCATTCTCGTACCTGACAAAAAGAAAGATATGGTTGTTGCTTCCTACATGTTCCATGATAAGTGTTGTACGGCTCACCAGGGTGACACCAGGCGATGGCCTTTATTGGAAGGTCATGGTGGCAAGCAAAGCAGTATAATGATAAATGATGGTTGCATGCCAAGGGATAAACTGAATGTTGAGTTGTTGTTGACAATTTCCTTGAGAGAGATTCTTAAACGTCTGACATTTGTATCTATGGACTATGATGACTATGAGCATGACTTCTTACCATCGTCCTCTGGAAGATATTCATAATATACAGCTCAACTCCCGCCCTCAAGACCTCCAACAGGTCAAATTTTAAGGATAACTCTGCTGTAGCACTGTGAGGGGTTGGAGGGGTCAGTCAAAGACTGAGCCACTGATAGAGCCACCTGTGCTGAAGCTGGGGTATCCTTGAAACTTGACCTGTTGGAGGTTCTTGAGCCCCCCCCTGATATACATCATACCAGATACTTCACTGATCTAAAATTCAACTCACTTCATCTTGAAGTCATCAGCAGCCAGTCTGGCGTTGTCAATCTGCAAGACGATGCTGGCATTCTCGGTGGTTGCCTTGATGATCTGCAAAAGAGAGAGAGATATATAGTGGTACGAGAATTGTGCAAGTTCAAGGACATCTGAAGGTCATCCTATGATATCCCTTCAACTAGCTTCTTAGGTGATAAAAGTGACAACAGAGTACAACTTTCTGCAAGAGGTATGGATACTGAAATAGAGGGATACCCCACAAGGCTGGTGGGATGGGGAAGCCACATACAATTCAGTGTCAGCCGTGCCTCCGGTTTTTGAAGTAGATAGTATGAAGACGAATGCATTACGACTTGCCTGCATTCAGGCTTAAATGATAGACAAACGAAAACGACATGTAGACCTCGATTTGTCATGTAGATCTACACCCTTGGCGTTTCGGTTGTTACAACATCATCTAGTTTCCCGGTACAGTAGTTCATTATTAACAAGTATAGTCGGACAGCCTTTGGCGCAGCCGAAGGGCAGCCAAAGGGTGTGAGCCATTTGCTGCCATTCGGTGATGTTAAAGCTGCTCTATTTCAATCTGAAACTCATAAACCCTTTATCCCTTGTACCCAATTTTGCAACTCGATCTCTGAATTCACTGTATAATCTCTTGTTCTTTTAATGTAACCATGCATTTGTTATAACTCTGTGCCCAGGACATACTTGGAAACGAGAGGTAACGCTCAATGTATTACTTCTCGGTAACACATTTTTTGTAAATACAACAAATAAATGAATAAAATACGTTTGAACCTGCCAACATGTTTTGGTAAACGCAGTGAAATTCGGAGATACCAGAGAATACCACCAGGTGGACGTATAGTAGAGAGGTCCACCCCCTTCCTCGGGGATGAGTGTGGGAAGAGGTTGAATGAGGTACAGACTAGCATGTATGATCCTGTTACATTACCAAGAGGACGGTGTACGGCTAGGACCTCACATTTGCATTATGACATATCTTCAGACACAACGATCATAAAACACAGGACAACATTATTACTTAGATAAGACCACCAGTATTAAATGAAACAAAGGAGAGAGTCACAATATTTCTACACGCTGAGACAGTTTTCTGGGTTTACCTTAGGTTTCAGATCTTCAATTATTTTATAGTATTTGCTGTAGTCCTTGCCTGGTTCCCCGGTGGATCCCCCCGGGCGTTGCTTGTCGTACCATTCCTTAATCTTGCGTTCCAGCTCGGCATTAGCTGCTTCCAGTGCATGGACCTTGTCCAGGTAGCTGGCCAAGCGGTCGTTGAGATTCTGCATGGTTTGCTTCTCGTTGCCGGAGAAGATGCTATCGCCACCGCCATAGCCACCGCCATAGCCACCTCCACCACCACCACCACCGCCACCGCCGTGTCCACCGCCGTGTCCACCGCCGTGTCCACCGCCGTGTCCACCGCCATGTCCACCTCCGTGTCCACCGCCGTGTCCACCGCCGTAGCCACCACCACCACTACTGCCCCCACCACCATAGACAACTCCACCACCTCCATAACAGCCTCCTCCACCACCACCACTGTAGCCACCTCCACCACTGCCGTAGCCACCTCCACCACTGCCGTAGCCACCATCACCACCGCCGTAGCCACCTCCACCGCCCCCTAAACCACACTCACCATAGCCACCACCGCCATAGCCCCCGCCTGACGACCCTACGCTAACTTTCTGGGAGGAATGGGACGACTGTTGGACAGAGCGGTAAGACATGTTGTCGAAGCAAGAGGACACCCTTTCCAGGTGTAGAGAAAGCAGCTCGAGTGGAAAGTGTGGTAGGGCGACAGCTTGGATCCTTTATACGTTGAACCCAAAGGGTGTGCCCCATCTACATTTACATTTTTGTTTCTTCTCCGATCAGCAGAATTGCTTGCCAATTTATTTCCAACTGCCTATACCTGGATCAATTTCCATTATTAATCAGCTTGCATCACCTTGTCCGCTGGCGTTGCTGCCCTCGGGGTGTTTGTTATGTTAAGATGGTTGATGGGTGGAGTGGAGAGAGTCGTTCCTCTGCAGAAGGGAGTTCACACGAGTTGTGTGTGGAAACCTCTCCCCACCCTAAGCTCTTCGATACAGGGATTCCCCTTCTCCTCGTGTCTCATTTTCAAGTCGGGTGCGCTTATCATTGGGTTGCATTATATTTTCCTACCATGTAACCCCCAGTCTGTATATTACATGCTGCCTGTATGAAGATGAATATTACCCCCAAAATTGCCCAATTTTTTTGCCTTGATAGATATGCCCTAATATAGCATTATAATTATATTATAATTATATATGACTAGCTGAGAGACCCGGCGTTGCCCGGGATGTAAATGCGTAATAGGTAGTATTATTTATAAATCGTGGAACAATAGGTGACTGTTTGTTGTAAAGGTTGGATAATAATATTGAAAAGAAAGATGGAAGAAAATGTAATACGATGTTGTATAAAAATGGTTTATTGTAACCACATCACAGTACAATGTATATTTTGGTGCCATATTTGATGTAAAAATGTGAGGCGTGTGTCCTGCTAGGGTGTGAGGCGGCGGGTGGCGCGTGGGTTGTGAGTGCTGTGTGCGAGTGGGGGTCCTGCTAGGGTGTGAGGCGGCGGGTGGTGCGTGGGTTGTGAGTGCTGTCTGTGAGTGGGGGTCCTGCTAGGGTGTGAGGCGGCGGGTGGCGCGTGGGTTGTGAGTGCTGTCTGTGAGTGGGGGTCCTGCAAGGGTGTGAGGCGGCGGCTGGCGCGTGGGTTGTGAGTGCTGTCTGTGAGTGGGGGTCCTGCTAGGGTGTGAGGCGGTGGGTCAGTGATGTCGGTGCGTAGGGGCGGGAGGCAGCAGGTGTGTGTGGCGGCAGGTATGTGTCGAGTGTGGCGGGTGTCTGTTGAGTGCGTGCAGCGGCTGTGAGGCGGTGGGTGAAAGGCAGAGGCGGCCGGAGTAAGGGCGGGTGAAAGGCAGAGGCGGGGGTGGGGAGGCGGTAAGGCGGGCATGAAGGCGAAGGGCGGCGGGAAGGGGAGGAGGGGGTGGAGGAGGGGGGCAAGGGGTGGAGGAGGGGGTCAAGGGGTGGAGGAGGGGGGCAAGGGGTGGAGGAGGGGGGAAGGGTTAGAGGAGGGGGGGGAAGGGTTAGAGGAGGGGGGGGAAGGGTTAGAGGAGGGGGGGAAGGGTTAGAGGAGGGGGGAAGGGTTAGAGGAGGGGGGGGAAGGGTTAGAGGAGGGGGTGGAAGTGTGGGAGGGGGTGGGAGGGGAAAGGGGAAAAAGAGGTGGAGGGGGGGGGGAAGAGGAGCGGAGGGGGGGTGGAAAGGGGAGCGGAGGGGGGGTGAAGGGGAGCGGAGGGGGGGAAGGGGAGCGGGGGGGGGGAAGGGGAGCGGGGGGGGAAGGGGAGCGGGGGGGGGAAGGGGAGAAGTGGTGGGAATGGGGAGGAGGGGGGAGGTGGTTGAAATGGGGAGAAGGGGGGAGGTGGTGGGAAGGGGGGAGGTGGTGGGAAGGGGGGAGGTGGTGGGAAGGAGGAGGAGGGGGAAGGTGGTGGAAAGGGAGAGAAGGGGGGATGTGGTGGGAAGGGGGAGGAGGGGGAAGGTGGTGGGAAGCGGGAGGAGGAGGGGGGAGGTGGTGGGAAGGGGGGGAGGGTGGAGGTGGTCGGAAGGGGGGGAGGTGGTGGGAAGGGGGGGAGGTTGTGGGAAGGGGGGGAGGTGGTGGAAAGGGGGGGAGGTGGTGGGAAGGGGGGGAGGGGTGAGGTGGTGGGAAGGGGGAGGAGGTGGGAAGGGGGAGGCGGAGGGAAGGCGGGGGGTGGGAGGCGGTGGGAAGGCGGGGGGTGGGAGGAGGTGGGAAGGCGGGGGGTGGGAGGCGGTGGGATGGCGGGGGGTGGGAGGCGGTGCGAAGGGGGGTGGGAGGCGGTGGGAAGGGGGGGGAGTTGGTGGGAAGGGGGGAGGGAGGCGGTGGGAAGGGGGGGCGAGCGGGGGTGGGAGGCGGTGGGAAGGGGGGGAGGCGGTGTGAAGAGGGGGGAGGCGGTGGGAAGGGGGGGAGGCGGTGGGAGGGGGGGGAGGCGGTGGGAAGGGGGGTTAGGGGGGAGGCGGTGGGAAGGGGGGGAGGCGGTGGGAAGGGGGGGGGCGGTGGGAAGGGGGGGGAGGCGATGGGAAGGGGGGGGAGGCGGTGGGAAGGGGGGGAGGCGGTGGGAAGGGGGTTTAGGTGGTGGAAAGGGGGGGGGAGGCGGTGGGAAGGGGGTTTAGGCGGTGGGAAGGGGGTTTAGGCGGTGGGAAGGGGGGGGGAGGCGGTGGGAAGGGGAGGGAGGCGGTGGGAAGGGGGGGTGGAGGGGAGGTGAAGGGGGGGAGTGGAAGGGAGGTGAAGGGGGGGGGGTGGAAGGGAGGTGAAGGGGGGGGTGGAAGGGAGGTGAAGGGGGGGGGTGGAGGGGAGGTGAAGGGGGGGGTGGAGGGGAGGTGAAGGGGGGGGGGTGGAGGGGAGGTGAAGGGGGGGTGGAGTGGGGGGAGGTAAATGGGGAGGTGAAGGGGGGTGGAAGGGAGAAGTGGAGTGAGGGGAGGTGAAAGGCGGTGAGGGGAGGTGATGGGGGGTGAGGGGAGGTGAAGGCCGCTCACTCACCCGTCCGGCAGGTCCCACGTGGATCTGAGGCGGGAGGCAGCGTGTTGTGGCCGCTCTCCCGCTGTGTCCCGGGCGCTCGCTCCCCCGCTGACTGTAGTGGCGCCAGGGGGGGGGGGGGTATCGGGGAGACACTGACACTGGAGGGGAGGGCGGGTGGAGGGGAGGTGAAGGCCGCTCACTCACCCATCCGGCAGGTCCCACGTGGATCTGAGGCGGGAGGCAGCGTGTTGTGGCCGCTCCCCCGCTGTGTCCCGGGCGCCGCCATCTAGGGCACTCGGCGCCGCGAGGTAGCCTGCCTGGCCACTGGCTGTTCCCCCGCCGGGGAGGGGTGAGTTGTAGCGCCGGGGAGGGGGAGGGCATGTATATGTGTGGGGGGGGGGGAGAGGTGGGAGATATAGAGGGGGGGTCTCGCACGGCCGCTGACACTGGGTGGGGGGGGGCGCTGAAGGGGTAATAATAGTGTGTGTGTCCCGCTGACTGTAGCGGCGCCGGGGGAGGGGGGGGTCGGGGTGAAAGCGCGGGAGACACGGGGAGAGGAGGAGGTGCGCGCGGGTGCTGCTAACACTGTGAGCCCCGCTAATGTATGTAACAGAGTGTGTGTGTGTGTGTGTGTGTCACTGTGTGTGTGTCTGTCATTGTGTGTGTGTCTGTCACTGTGTGTGTGTCCCTGTGTCCGTGTGTGTGTGTGTGTCCCTGTGTCCCTGTGTCCGTGTGTGTGTGTGTGTGTGTGTGTGTGTGTGTGTGTGTGTGTCCCTGTGTGTGTGTCCCTGTGTGTGTGTGTGTGTGTGTCCCTGTGTGTGTCCCTGTGTGTGTGTCCCTGTGTGTGTGTCCCTGTGTGTGTGTCCCTGTGTGTGTGTCCCTGTGTGTGTCCCTGTGTGTGTGTCCCTGTGTGTGTGTCCCTGTGTGTGTGTCCCTGTGTGTCCTTTGGCCCGTCACTCCGCCTCAGGCCAATGAGAGGTGTGCGGGGGCGGGCGGGCCAAGGGACCAATGAGATTGCCGCTAGGGACACTGGACATCCAGGCAGGCAAACATACAGTGCTTTCACTAATATAGTATAAGATTAATGGTGGCAAACCCTACTTCTTTATTTTCCGATGGGCCGGGCGTTTTGGGTGCCGGAGAACAAGGCCGACAGACAGTAGTACGCAGCTGTTCTGCGGAACCGGCGTCCTCTGCGCCGTGAACCGTAGCAATGAATGAGCCAAAGCGTGGTATCTACGGATACAGCGAGACTCGCGGATTTCTGGCACCGGCTGGCCCGGCGCCGGAGGCTGATGGGGGACCGATGCGGAGATACGGCGGCAGGGGGGGAGGGAGACATTTTCGACCCTGGTTATTCTCTCCTCCGGATCGGGGGGGCTTTTAGGTACTGGGGGGGGGAAACTAAGCGGTGAGGGAGGTGGCAATGTCACACGTTTACAGTGCACGCGTCGGCGCGACAAAAAATCTGGTAGTCACTGTTATTTTATTTTTTCGGCGACGGTCTCCCCTTGCGGCCAATCAGAGTTTGTCAGCGTTTGTCATCCAATTTAATCCGTCGGCGCACGCACATCGCGGTGTAAGAAACCGCCCGTTCCCGGGCCAGGTCTCTGCGCTGTGATTGGTTAGGACGACATCTATTAAGAAGCCATAAAGAAAATCTCTGTGCTGCAATGTATGGTCTTCTGTTTTTTGTTTTTTGGTTCTTCGGATTGAGGTTTTCAGGATATCCCTGCTTCAGCACAAGGCGGCTAAATGCAAGGAGTGGGGGGTGGGTATCCATTCCGGATGCATGGACGGACGGACGGAAGCCGTATCTCCGGAGCTGCGGGTTTAAGCGTTTTCGGGCCCGCAGTTCCAGAGGGAGTAACGCTACCGGTTAGAGTGTGAGCTCTTCTGCGCAGGGACTCAGAGTCAGAGACTGAGCCACTGATTGAGCCACCTGCGCTGAAGCAGGGATATCCATAAAACCTGGCCTGTTGGTGGCCCTAGAGGACAAAGTTTGAGACCCCCTGATCTAATGTCTTCTAGAGGCACCAGCCCTCCAGCAATTAAAATGTTTAAGGGGTTTAAGAGAACCGCGCGAACACATGTGGGTTGAAGGGTCGTACTCCGGCTAAGACTTCCACCGCTCCCCATCTTGGGAATCTGGGACCTGCTAAGTATTGAGGCTTGATCCTCAAGCTGAGGAACCCATTATTGCGATGGCTGCCTCTACTACTGCTGGTTCTGAAGCTATTCCATCCTCATCCGTGATATATTTGTGTCTTCACACTACCAGCAAGTGTTGAGCTGTACTAAGTAGAACAATACAGGGCCTAACCCTGAAAACCCATTATTTCTATTTTGGTTACCACGGCCTGTAAAGTGACTCGCCCAAAGCTACAGGGCGCCACGGCCTCCTGTCCCATTCCGGTATGGACGAATACTGCTTGACGCAAAATACCCAAAGCTGGTAGAGAGTGAACGTGAAGGGAAAGGTTGAGATGACAGACACAAGTGTAACCCCCAAGAAGAAGTTCTGTTGAGCGAAACGCGCGTCGGGTATCAGCGACGTCAGATATGTCAGCCATGCAGGCGCAGCTCTAACTGTGTCGGCCATCACGTAGAGACTGCATCTTGGGGTACCCCAATGGTGTGTTTTCCTGGCATTATTTCCCTCTCCGCTCCTCTATTTCTCTCCCCCCTAGCAGAAGGCCTATTGTGGGGTCTGGGTAGGAGTAGAGAATGACGTAACATCACGTTGTTGGAAGATAACCCAACGTTGGGCTACAGCAACGTGACGTTGGGCTTAGGCTGTTGAGAGGTAGCCCGGCCATTGTTGTTGCGCGTCATTATCTTGGGAGATACCGCGTTAAGTTGGGGAACATAACGTCCGTACCTGCTTTAGGTAACGAGGTGGAAAGAGCTCCGACTTAACAAAGCCCTGAGGATCTGGGCCTAAGAGGTCCACCATCCAGTCTGCAAGCGAATGTCCACGCCGCCCGGGACAGAGTCTGCGGCGCTAGGGAAAGCGTCTGCCGCGATGGAGTTGCGAGGGGTTCTGAACGGGACCCCCCCCCCCCACGTTAATCCTTCGGTCTTGCTACAGCTGCACCTCCCCAGTATCAAGAGGTTACTTTGACCCGACGCTCAGGACATAGCCTGCAACGTTTCGCAATAAGGTCCAGACGTCGAGTACCTCGAGTAGTGGGTTAAATGAATATACTATGGCAGAACCTGAGGGGAGAATCTTTACAGTGGTAAGCAAATGACATATATCTCAACAAATATATCTGCACCACTTATGGAACATAACATATATTTCTAGTGTGTTGGAAACCAGACACTGGATGTCACTGTCCCTCCGCTCATGACCACACGCATGAGCTACGATCACACGGCTTATTAAAATGATTATTGACAATGTGCTCTTCCAAAATCCTCGCTTTGAGTCATCGAACACATCGGTGGCAGGTGAAGTTATGTCTCCTGCCAAGATTATGTAGGATATTGCTTGGTCTGCCGCTCTAAGTTATGTTTCCGACCGGGAAACAGCGTTGCAGTCGTTCGTGGTAACTACACGCAGCTTAGGTGTAAAGTTAAAGTAAACGCAGACAACGTAACGATACGTTAGTTAGGCCATACACCCAGACCCTGAAATAAGGCTTCTGCAGGGCCAGGATGGGGTGTAACCCCACAGTTAGGGATGATGTACCCTATCTCATTGTGATACCCTGAATTGTTTTCCTTCTGGCACTGCTAACGGGATGTATTTTGACTGTTGGGTCTGCATATAATGTATTTATTTATAAGACCATTTATAGTGCGTCCTTATCCAGGGCGCTGCGCATTCGTTAGTACAGACACAATCTATGGTTTTTTGGTGCCTGAGGCACAGGGCGATAAAGTGACTTGCCCAAGGTCACAAGGAGCCGACACTGGGAATTGAACCAGGCTCCCCTGCTTCACACTCACTGCCCTGGAACAGGAGTGTGTGTTCCCTGCCTGCGCCCCTCAGCCTCGCTGTTGCAACAATGTTTCGATCCCTTTTTACCAGGCTGGACGGCGCCCCCTGCCCTTCCTAGGGGGGGTAATGTCCCAGTTAATTTCCCAGCAGCCCAGACCAGCATGCTGTCTCTTAGTAACAGCAGCCATCCTGAGCTGTCATCTCTTCTATCCTGGGAAAGTTACGGATTTTTACCTATTCCTATATCCTGCATTTATCCCACTTCCCTCATCGCTCCCCTTCCCCTCCATCTCTTCCCCTCCCCTCCATCGCTCCCCCTCCCCTCCATCGCTCCCCTTCCCCTCCATCTCTGCCCCTTCCCCTCCATCGCTCCCCTTCCTCCTCCATTGCTCTCATGTCCCAGTATTCCCTCGGTACTTCCCCCCCTTTTTATTTGTATGTTGTTGCCCCAAATAAACACTTCAGCCAGTGAGAAGTTTCCCTCGCTTGATATATGGGATTGAGTTAACCTGCCCCTACTCATCTCTCAGGCTGTGCTTGGTCCAGAACACTCAGTATCATCGTTTTGTCGAGTCAGTGTCCTTTACTCGCTGAGCCTCCTTCTGGACATTGATGGTACTGAATTAACCTTACTGATCTAGGTAACCGGGGGCGGGGGGACGGGGGTGCGGGGGGATGGTGAGGTGACCAGCTCCAGGTTTTTTAATCTGTGCCTATCCTTTCTTGATTAAATTAGCCCTGTCCACACTGTCTTAGTGGACGGGAGCAGTGAGGGGGGAAGCATGGTGGGATGAAGCTCTTTGGGGAGACGCTCTTTGGGGAGACTCGTGTGTTCTCGTATCAGAGAGCCCCGAGGTGAAGGGATAGCAGATGGACCATGCCAATGGCCGTGCTCCTCACTAACATCTAACGGAAAGGAGATGAGTGGGACCATATCAATGGCATTAAGAAGCTGGCTGGGCGGCAGAAGCTCCTTCCAACCGCTGCAATGTCCCTTCTGCCCTGTGCCCCATATATATATATATCTATGTCGGCAACGTGTGGCCCTCTTGAGGATGCCAGGACCGCACATACGGCCCTTGAGGTATGTCTTGTGGTCGACCCCTGCTCTAAGGTCTCACCAAATTCTGGAAGTGAGTAGACTTCCCCATCACAATCTCTACAAAGGGTGGTCATTCATCAGCAGAGTTATGTGCATGTATTCATGGTTCTAACATCATTTTGAGTGGTACTATTTGGTACACGGGGAAGGCCTTCTTAGATGTCTTTTGGATGTTGGCTACCGTTTAGCAGAATGTGATTGTGGTGCCTGTGTGGGGTTATTAGCAGTGGTGTATGTCCTCGCTATCATGCACATACGACCAACGTTTGATAGAGACCGGTCATCGACGCGGAGAAAATGGCAGACGGTCACTTTGAACAAAACCAGTAGACCAAGTGAGTCTTGCTTCAGAAAAGAGTTTATTTGGATAAATCATGCAAAGAGAGAGAAATACATGGGGCGATTAACATTGAACAGAGCAAGCACAACCACTGGTGGTATGGATACCGGTATATGTACCTTCCAACCATATACACGTACCGGATCCCTTAAAGACTACCGTGCAGCTATAGGTTTAACCAGTGTGGCTCTAAATTAACCTTCTTTCTGTAATCCGTCAAGTGGTCACATCCCAAACTAGTGCAGTCCCGTGAAAGAAAGGGAAATAAACAAAAAAAAAGGATTTCTATATCAATCCTGCAGGTTTCCAGTTTGCAGTAATAGTGTTTTTTTTTTCATGAAAAGATGGCCGTCCCGTCCCCAGTTAGACCTTCTCTTCCACTTCCACCACTTTGCTGGACACGACCTTCCCATCGACCACCTCTTCAATGAATTTTTTCACTTTGATAGTTCTCACCGATCCTAATTAGAAAAAAAAAATACAATTAAAAAATTAATCTCGAGTTCGATCAACGATAGCAGGGAGCGGGTTACAGCGGGCGATGATAGCAGGGAGCGGGTTACAGCGGGCGATGATAGCAGGGAGCGGGTTACAGCGGGCGATGATAGCAGGGAGCGGGTTACAGCGGGCGATGATAGCAGGGAGCGGGTTACAGCGGGCGATGATAGCAGGGAGAGGGTTACAGCGGGCGATGATAGCAGGGAGAGGGTTACAGAGGGCGATGATAGCAGGGAGCGGGTTACAGCGGGCGATGATAGCAGGGAGAGGGTTACAGCGGGCGATGATAGCAGGGAGCGGGTTACAGCGGGCGATGATAGCAGGGAGCGGGTTACAGCGGGCGTGTGAAGTCTCCCGGCTAGTCATCGATGTACCCGAACCCCTGTGTAATGCGGCAGGCAGAAGTTTATAGGGGACCCCGTGTTACAATGAAGAAGAAGCACAGAGTGACACGATGCGTGCTCGTTTGCACGCCGTTACCCAGAATGGCTGCGCGGTATACTAAGAGATAATGGGGAAGGGCGGGGTTGCAGACCTGTGAACGTGTCACCTAATTAAGAAACGTATTAAATGATTCAGTTATAAGACTTGTTTTTTTTCTTCTTTTGTCTGCGGGTTAGACCTCAAATGTCCACTACCCCTTCGTGTCCAGTAGGGGGCAGGAGAGGAATTGTGATCACGGCTTAAACGTTTCTTTTACTTGGCAATAATTCGCTACGGGTAAAAGGCGAATAACTTGGGTCTAAGTTGTCAGCGAACCTGTTGATTTGGGATTTTCTTTGGGACTAACATCCCTACAATTGTCACTTTGAAGCAGCCAGACAAGGACTTCTACTGAGGCAAGAGACACATTCCAGCGTCGGAAGTAACGCACAGACCGGTGCTTCTTAACCTGGGGTGCTGCGCCGCCATGGGGCGCTGTAACACCCAGGGGTGCCTCGGGCTGACGGGTGCTGACGTGTACAATGTACGATCAGGCTC
Source organism: Ascaphus truei (assembly GCF_040206685.1). Classification (NCBI taxonomy): domain Eukaryota; kingdom Metazoa; phylum Chordata; class Amphibia; order Anura; family Ascaphidae; genus Ascaphus; species Ascaphus truei. Next base: position 3,864,691 of record NC_134505.1, on the reverse strand, counting down.
GGAGTCACAAGGACTGACCGCCGGTGGATGTTGTCATTAGTTTAACACTCCTACAACAACGTGGCGGCAGTGAGTTGTTTGGGGGGGGACTGGTAGGGGGGCGCAGGAAAACCTCCTACATTTTGTGTGCCTAAAACAGGCACCGCGCTGGTTCCTCTACTGGTCCAGCACTCCTGCCAACCGACCCCCCCCCGCGGAAGTCCCACCCCCCCATGCAGCGTGCCGCGCACCCGTAGCGCTCTGCGTAATACGCGCAGCCGGTCTCGCTAGTGTCCGACTTTGTTATTTATTTTAAATACGCTACTCGTCAAGAAACGCAGAAGAAAGGCGCGCGCAGGAAGTCAGGGCGGACGCTCGCCCCGATGATCTACAGCCCGGGACTATAGGAGCTCTTCCCTTCCCCGCAGAGCTTACAATCTATGTTGTGTTGGTGTCTTGTTGTTTTATAATCCCCCCCCCCCCTGTGCTGTATTGTCTTTGCACAGCACGGTGTACACTGTGAGTGCTATATAAGTGAAGGTATACATACATCTTTTACCTTTGCTGGAATCTGAGGTTCCACCTCTGGTTGTCCCGGGGGTTTGTCCTGGGGTCTGGCCACTGGGGTGGGAGAAGAAACAGGCACCGATTAACAGAACAGTAACACCCTTCAACAAGGAGCGGGCCAACTCCTGCCCTAAAGGGCCACAGTCTTCGACTGAGCCAGCGATTGAGCCACCTGCGCTGAAGCAGGGACTGATTGAGCCACCTGCGCTGAAGCAGGGACTGATTGAGCCACCTGCGCTGAAGCAGGGACTGATTGAGCCACCTGTGCCGAAGCTGGGACTGATTGAGCCACCTGCGCTGAAGCAGGGACTGATTGAGCCACCTGTGCCGAAGCTGGTATATCCCAAAAACCTGACTTGTCTTCGACTGAGCCACCTGCGCTGAAGCAGGGACTGATTGAGCCACCTGCGCTGAAGCAGGGGCAGCTTGAGCCACCTCTGCTGAAGCAGGGACTGATTGAGCCACCTGTGCTGAAGCAGGGGCTGATTGAGCCACCCGTGCTGAAGCAGGGGCTAATTGGGCCACCTCTGCTGAAGCTGGGACTGATTGAGCCACCTGTGCCGAAGCAGGTATATCCCGAAAACCTGACTTGTCGGGGGTACTTGAGTACCACAGTTGGCCCAACACCCCTGACCCATCCCATGCTATCCCTCCTAGGGCATGCCGTACCCTGGGTTAAAAGTGCCACAGCGCTAACTTCATAAGCCTCGTGTGAAATTGCGCCGGCGAGGAAGAGTCCCCGGAGGCCAGACGGTGTCATCGGCGTTCCCTCGTTCTTACCCTACGCCATCCAGCAGCTTGCGGTAGGTCTCAATCTCCATCTCCAAGCGGGTCTTGATGTCCAGGAGCTGCTCGTACTCGGCGGTCTGGCACTCGAGGTCGGACCTGATCTGGGTCAGCTGCGCCTCGGCGTGGGAAATGCTGACCTGTATTTGGGATATCTGGACGCAGTAGCGCCCCTCGGTCTCTGCCAAGGTCTCCTCCAGAGATTTTTTCTGCCGACGGCAAGAAAATAAAAATACTGTTAAGGATTCGTCTTTAATCCATTCGAAGTAATCTCCTCCTGTGACAGGGCAGGGGACATATTTATCTCATCTAATCTGGCAATTATTTCTGCCTGCTACAGTATATACCTTTTTGGGGTGTTGAACACCTCTCTAATAGCGCGCCTGAGATCAGATGCATTGTAAGGAACCCCGACCCTCTCTAATAGCGCGTCTGAGATCAGATGCATTGTAAGGAACCCCGACCCTCTCTAATAGCGCGTCTGAGATCAGATGCATTGTAAGGAACCCCAACCCTCTCTAATATCGCGTCTGAGATCAGATGCATTGTGAGGAACCCCGACCCTCTCTAATAGCGCGTCTGAGATCAGATGCATTGTAATTAACCCCAACCCTCTCTAATAGCGCGTCTGAGATCAGATGCATTGTAAGGAACCCCAACCCTCTCTAATAGCGCATCAGATGAATTGTAAATACCTAGGAACCTTGATATATGCAGATCCACATATTCCCAGTGAAAACGATACCAGAACTTCACACCAGTCAGCACCAGACAACCCATGCTACAACTAGTCACACTTTTGTTTTGCTCCATACCATGGCAAGTTGAGACTGAAGTTCAATCTCCAAGGATTGGAGGGTTCTTCTAAGTTCCGAGACCTCGCTCTTGCTCGATGTCGTCGCCTGCACCCCTTGGGATATTTCTTTCTGCAAGCCGGCGCTCTGCCAGGGGAAGGGAAGAGTGATTAGCATGGGATTCCCAGCGATTTGGGGTGGGGGGGGGGGGGATTCCATGAGCAAAGGTTTCTTACCAATTTGTCGTACTGGTCTTGGGCATCCTTGCGATTTTTTTCGGCCAGGGCCTCATACTGGGCTCTCATGTCGTTCAGCAGCTTGGTCAGATCGATGCCTGGAGCAGCATTCATTTTCACGCTGACCTCGCCCACTGTCGTTTCTGTGGTGCCTTTACCTTCCTAAATAGTGGAATGCATAACGGGTTACAATGGACCTTTGAATATGAATGCATCTAGCCCATTCATTAATGTCTCCAACTAAAGCTGCGGCATAGAGTTGAAGTTCCTGCGGGACGGATCTGTACCTCCTCATGGTTCTTCTTGAGAGCATTCAGTTCCTCGGTCAGACTCTCAACCTGGGATTCCAGGTCAGACCTGCAAAGGGTCAGCTCATCCAGGACCCTACGCAGGCCGTTGATGTCGGCCTCCACGCTGTGGCGGAGGGCCAGCTCATTCTCGTACCTGACAAAAAGAAAGATATGGTTGTTGCTTCCTACATGTTCCATGATAAGTGTTGTACGGCTCGCCAGGGTGACACCAGGCGATGGCCTTTAGTGGAAGGTCATGATGGCAAGCAAAGCAGTATAATGATAAATGATGGTTGCATGCCAAGGGATAAACTGAATGTCGAGTTGTTGTTGACCATTTCCTTGAGAGAGATTCTTAAACGTCTGACGTTTGTATCTATGGACTATGATGATTATGAGCATGACTTCTTACCATCGTCCTCTGGAAGATATTCATAATATACAGCTCAACTCCCGCCCTCAAGACCTCCAACAGGTCAAGTTTTAAGGATAACTCTGCTGTAGCACTGTGAGGGGTTGGAGGAGTCAGTCAAAGACTGAGCCACTGATAGAGCCACCTGTGCTGAAGCTGGGGTATCCTTGAAACTTGACCTGTTGGAGGTTCTTGAGCCCCCCCCTGATATACATCATACCAGATACTTCACTGATCTAAAATTCAACTCACTTCATCTTGAAGTCATCAGCAGCCAGTCTGGCGTTGTCAATCTGCAAGACGATGCTGGCATTCTCGGTGGTTGCCTTGATGATCTGCAAAAGAGAGAGAGATATATAGTGGTATGAGAATTGTGCAAGTTCAAGGACATCTGAAGGTCATCCTATGATATCCCTTCAACTAGCTTCTTAGGTGATAAAAGTGACAACAGAGTACAACTTTCTGCAAGAGGTATGGATACTGAAATAGAGGGATACCCCACAAGGCTGGTGGGATGGGGAAGCCACATACAATTCAGTGTCAGCCGTGCCTCCGGTTTTTGAAGTAGCTAGTATGAAGATGAATGCATTACGACTTGCCTGCATTCAGGCTTAAATGAAAGACAAACGAAAACGACATGTAGACCTCGATTTGTCATGTAGATATACACCTTTGGCGTTTCGGTTGTTACAACATCATCTAGTTTCCCGGTACAGTAGTTCATTATTAACAAGTATAGGCGGACAGCCTTTGGCGCAGCCGAAGGGCAGCCAAAGGGTGTGAGCCGTTTGCTGCCGTTCGGTGATGTTAAAGCTGCTCTATTTCAATCTGAAACTCATAAACCCTTTATCCCTTGTACCCAATTTTGCAACTCTATCTCTGAATTCACTGTATAATCTCTTGTTCTTTTAATGTAACCATGCATTTGTTATAACTCTGTGCCCAGGACATACTTGGAAACGAGAGGTAACGCTCAATGTATTACTTCTCGGTAACACATTTTTTGTAAATACAACAAATAAATGAATAAAATACGTTTGAACCTGCCAACATGTTTTGGTAAACGCAGTGAAATTCGGAGATACCAGAGAATACCACCAGGTGGACGTATAGTAGAGAGGTCCACCCCCTTCCTCGGGGATGAGTGTGGGAAGAGGTTGAATGAGGTACAGACTAGCATGTATGATCCTGTTACATTACCAAGAGGACGGTGTACGGCTAGGACCTCACATTTGCATTATGACATATCTTCAGACACAACGATCATAAAACACAGGACAACATTATTACTTAGATAAGACCACCAGTATTAAATGAAACAAAGGAGAGAGTCACAATATTTCTACACGCTGAGACAGTTTTCTGGGTTTACCTTAGGTTTCAGATCTTCAATTATTTTATAGTATTTGCTGTAGTCCTTGCCCGGTTCCCCGGTGGATCCCCCCGGGCGTTGCTTGTCGTACCATTCCTTAATCTTGCGTTCCAGCTCGGCATTAGCTGCTTCCAGTGCATGGACCTTGTCCAGGTAGCTGGCCAAGCGGTCGTTGAGATTCTGCATGGTTTGCTTCTCGTTGCCGGAGAAGATGCTATCGCCACCGCCATAGCCACCGCCATAGCCACCTCCACCACCACCACCACCGCCACCGCCGTGTCCACCGCCGTGTCCACCGCCGTGTCCACCGCCGTGTCCACCGCCATGTCCACCTCCGTGTCCACCGCCGTGTCCACCGCCGTAGCCACCACCACCACTACTGCCCCCACCACCATAGACAACTCCACCACCTCCATAACAGCCTCCTCCACCACCACCACTGTAGCCACCTCCACCACTGCCGTAGCCACCTCCACCACTGCCGTAGCCACCATCACCACCGCCGTAGCCACCTCCACCGCCCCCTAAACCACACTCACCATAGCCACCCCCGCCATAGCCCCCGCCTGACGACCCTACGCTAACTTTCTGGGAGGAATGGGACGACTGTTGGACAGAGCGGTAAGACATGTTGTCGAAGCAAGAGGACACGCTTTCCAGGTGTAGAGAAAGCAGCTCGAGTGGAAAGTATGGTAGGGCGACAGCTTGGATCCTTTATATGTTGAACCCAAAGGGTGTGCCCCATCTACATTTACATTTTTGTTTCTTCTCCGATCAGCAGAATTGCTTGCCAATTTATTTCCAACTGCCTATACCTGGATCAATTTCCATTATTAATCAACTTGCATCACCTTGTCCGCTGGCGTTGCTGCCCTCGGGGTGTTTGTTATGTTAAGATGGTTGATGGGTGGAGTGGAGAGAGTCGTTCCTCTGCAGCAGGGAGTTCACACGAGTTGTGTGTGGAAACCTCTCCCCACCCTAAGCTCTTCGATGCAGGGTTTCCCATTCTCCTCGTGTCTCATTTTCAAGTCGGGTGCGCTTATCATTGGGTTGCATTATATTTTCCTACCATGTAACCCCCAGTCTGTATATTACATGCTGCCTGTATGAAGATGAATATTACCCCCAAAATTGCCCATTTTTTTGCCTTGATACATATGCCCTAATATATCATTATAATTATAATATAATTCTATATAATTAATGGTGGCAAACCCTACTTCTTTATTTTCCGATGGGCTGGGCATTTTGGGTGCCGGAGAACAAGGGTGACAGACAATAGTACACAGCTGTTCTGGTGGCCCTAGAGGACAAAGTTTGAGACCCCCTGATCTAATGTCTTCTAGAGGCGTCAGCCCTCCAGCAATTAATATGTTTAAGGGGTCTCGTCCCCCCCGTGGCCCTTTTATTAACCTTACTTGCCCGTCATTGCTCTATGGTTTAGGGGTGTCAGAACTGGCACCCGTTTCCTTCCAATGGGCGCAGGGAGAGTGGTTTATAACAGGGCTGCATGTGTATCATCTGTGTTCCTGTATCTTTGGCCCTGCTCACAACTGTGTGAGCAGTTCGCCGGTGGACCAGCAGGAGATACACGCGGGAGGTAAGCCTAACACATTCAGGGAAGGGACAGCCGGCAAGTGAGCCGTGCCGGATCAGACAGGAGATCGCAGCCCACGTTGACTAAGCCTGACTACGCCACAGGACACCTTTGCGTTGCCGGACGACATCCATTCAAGTTAATCGGGCCACGTCCGCTAAGCTGAGCGAGTGAGGGGGGGGCGTGCCATGGCGTTGTGCTGCTTTGTAAAGACGGCGCCGTGTCCCGTGAGGCAGAGAGAACCGCGGGAACACATGTGGGTTGAAGGGTCGTACTCCGGCTAAGACTTCCACCGCTCCCCATCTTGGGAATCTGGGACCTGCTAAGTATTGAGGCTTGATCCTCAAGCTGAGGAACCCATTATTGCGATTGCTGCCTCTACTACTGCTGGTTCTGAAGCTATTCCATCCTCATCCGTGATATATTTGTGTCTTCACACTACCAGCAAGTGTTGAGCTGTACTAAGTAGAACAATACAGGGCCTAACCCTGAAAATCCATTATTTCTATTTTGGTTACCACGGCCTGTAAAGTGACTCGCCCAAAGCTACAGGGCGCCACGGCCTCCTGTCCCATTCCGGTATGGACGAACACTGCTTGACGCAAAATACCCAAAGCTGGTAGAGAGTGAACGTCAAGGGAAAGGTTGATATGACAGACACAAGTGTAACCCCCAAGAAGAAGTTCTGTTGAGCGAAACGCGCGTCGGGCATCAGCGACGTCAGATATGTCAGCGATGCAGGCGCAGCTCTATCTGTGTCGGCCATCGCGTAGAGACTGCGTCTTGGGGTACCCCAAGGGTGTGTTTTCCTTGCATTATTTCCCTCTCCGCTCCTCTATTTCTCTCCCCCCCCCTAGCAGAAGGCCTATTGTGGGGTCTGGGTAGGAGTAGAGAATGACGTAACATCACGTTGTTGGAAGATAACCCAACGTTGGGCTACAGCAACGTGACGTTAGGCTTAGGCTGTTGAGAGGTAGCCCGGCCGTTGTTGCTGCGCGACATTAACTTGGGAGATACCGCGTTAAGTTGGGGAACATAACGTCCGTACCTGCTTTAGGTAACGAGGTGGAAAGAGCTCCGACTTAACAAAGCCCTGAGGATCTGGGCCTAAGAGGTCCACCATCCAGTCTGCAAGCGAATGTCCACGCCGCCCGGGACAGTGTCTGCGGCGCTCGGGATAGCGTCTGCCGCGATGGAGTTGCGAGGGGTTCTGAACGGGACCCCCCCCCCACGTTAATCCTTCGGTCTTGCTACAGCTGCACCTCCCCAGTATCAAGAGGTTACTTTGACCCGACGCTCAGGACATAGCCTGCAACGTTTCGCAATAAGGTCCAGACGTCGAGTACCTCGAGTAGTGGGTTAAATGAATATACTATGGCAGAACCTGAGGGGAGAATCTTTACAGTGGTAAGCAAATGACATATATCTCAACAAATATATCTGCACCACTTATGGAACATAACATATATTTCTAGGGCGTTGGAAACCAGACACTGGATGTCACTGTCCCTCCACTCATGACCACACGCATGAGCTACGATCACACGGCTTATTAAAATGATTATTGACAATGTGCTCTTCCAAAATCCTCGCTTTGAGTCATCGAACACATCGGTGGCAGGTGAAGTTATGTCTCCTGCCAAGATTATGTAGGATATTGCTTGGTCTGCCGCTCTAAGTTATGTTTCCGACCGGGAAACAGCGTTGCAGTCGTTCGTGGTAACTACACGCAGCTTAGGTGTAAAGTTAAAGTAAACGCAGACAACGCAACGATACGTTAGTTAGGCCATACACCCAGACCCTGAAATAAGGCTTCTGCAGGGCCAGGATGGGGTGTAACCCCACAGTTAGGGATGATGTACCCTATCTCATTGTGATACCCTGCATTGTTTTCCTTCTGGCACTGCTAACGGGATGTATTTTGACTGTTGGGTCTGCATATAATGTATTTATTTATAAGACCATTTATAGTGCGTCCTTATCCAGGGCGCTGCGCATTCGTTAGTACAGACACAATCTATGGTTTTTTGGTGCCTGAGGCACAGGGCGATAGAGTGACTTGCCCAAGGTCACAAGGAGCCGACACTGGGAATTGAACCAGGCTCCCCTGCTTCACACTCACTGCCCTGGAACAGGAGTGTGTGTTCCCTGCCTGCGCCCCTCAGCCTCGCTGTTGCAACAATGTTTCGATCCCTTTTTACCAGGCTGGACGGCGCCCCCTGCCCTTCCTAGGGGGTAATGTCCCAGTTAATTTCCCAGCAGCCCAGACCAGCATGCTGTCTCTTAGTAACAGCAGCCATCCGGAGCTGTCATCTCTCCTATCCTGGGAAAGTTACGGATTTTTACCTATTCCTATATCCTGCATTTATCCCACTTCCCTCATCGCTCCCCTTCCCCTCCATCTCTTCCCCTCCCCTCCATCGCTCCCCCTCCCCTCCATCGCTCCCCTTCCCCTCCATCTCTGCCCCTTCCCCTCCATCGCTCCCCTTCCTCCTCCATTGCTCTCATGTCCCAGTATTCCCTCGGTACTTCCCCCCCTTTTTATTTGTATGTTGTTGCCCCAAATAAACACTTCAGCCAGTGAGAAGTTTCCCTCGCTTGATATATGGGATTGAGTTAACCTGCCCCTACTCATCTCTCAGGCTGTGCTTGGTCCAGAACACTCAGTATCATCGTTTTGTCGAGTCAGTGTCCTTTACTCGCTGAGCCTCCTTCTGGACATTGATGGTACTGCATTAACCTTACTGATCTAGGTAACCGGGGGCGGGGGGACGGGGGTGCGGGGGGATGGTGAGGTGACCAGCTCCAGGTTTTTTAATCTGTGCCTATCCTTTCTTGATTAAATTAACCCTGTCCACACTGGCTTAGTGGACGGGAGCAGTGAGGGGGGAAGCATGGTGGGATGAAGCTCTTTGGGGAGACGCTCTTTGGGGAGACTCGTGTGTTCTCGTATCAAAGAGAGCCCTGAGGTGAAGGGATAGCAGATGGACCATGCCAATGGCCGTGCTCCTCACTAATATCTAACGGAAAGGAGATGAGTGGGACCATATCAATGGCATTAAGAAGCTGGCTGGACGGCAGAAGCTCCTACCAACATCTGCAATGTCCCTTCTGCCCTGTGCCCCAGATATATATACATCTATGTTGGCAACGTGTGGCCCTCTTGAGGATGCCAGGACCGCACATACGGCCCTTGAGGTATGTCTTGTGGTCTACCCCTGCTCTAAGGTCTCACCAAATTCTGGAAGTGAGTAGACTTCCCCATCACAATCTCTACAAAGGGTGGTCATTCATCAGCAGAGTTATGTGCATGTATTCATGGTTATAACATCATTTTGAGTGGTACTATTTGGTACACGGGGAAGGCCTTCTTAGATGTCTTTTGGATGTTGGCTACCGTTTAGCAGAATGTGATTGTGGTGCCTGTGTGGGGTTATTAGCAGTGGTGTATGTCCTCGCTATCATGCACATACGACCAACGTTTGATAGAGACCGGTCATCGACGCGGAGAAAATGGCAGGCGGTCACTTTGAACAAAACCAGTAGACCAAGTGAGTCTTGCTTCAGAAAAGAGTTTATTTGGATAAATCATGCAAAGAGAGAGAAATACATGGGGCGATTAACATTGAACAGAGCAAGCACAACCACTGGTGGTATGGATACCGGTTTATGTACCTTCCAACCGTATGCACATACCGGATCCCTTAAAGACTACCGTGCAGCTATAGGTTTAACCAGTGTGGCTCTAAATTAACCTTCTTTCTGTAATCCGTCAAGTGGTCACATCCCAAACTAGTGCAGTCCCGTGAAAGAAAGGGAAATAAACAAAAAAAAAGGATTTCTATATCAATCCTGCAGGTTTCCAGTTTGCAGTAATAGTGTTTTTTTTTTCATGAAAAGATGGCCGTCCCGTCCCCAGTTAGACCTTCTCTTCCACTTCCACCACTTTGCTGGACACGACCTTCCCATCGACCACCTCTTCAATGAATTTTTTCACTTTGATAGTTCTCACCGATCCTAATTAGAAAAAAAAAATACAATTAAAAAATTAATCTCGAGTTCGATCAACGATAGCAGGGAGCGGGTTACAGCGGGCGATGATAGCAGGGAGAGGGTTACAGCGGGCGATGATAGCAGGGAGGGGGTTACAGCGGGCGATGATAGCAGGGAGAGGGTTACAGCAGGCGATGATAGCAGGGAGCGGGTTACAGCGGGCGATGATAGCAGGGAGAGGGTTACAGCGGGCGATGATAGCAGGGAGCGGGTTACAGCGGGCGATGATAGCAGGGAGCGGGTTACAGCGGGCGATGATAGCAGGGAGCGGGTTACAGCGGGCGATGATAGCAGGGAGCGGGTTACAGCGGGCGATGATAGCAGGGAGCGGGTTACAGCGGGCGATGATAGCAGGGAGCGGGTTACAGCGGGCGATGATAGCAGGGAGCGGGTTACAGCGGGCGATGATAGCAGGGAGCGGGTTACAGCGGGCGATGATAGCAGGGAGCGGGTTACAGCGGGCGATGATAGCAGGGAGCGGGTTACAGCGGGCGATGATAGCAGGGAGCGGGTTACAGAGGGCGATGATAGCAGGGAGCGGGTTACAGCGGGCGATGATAGCAGGGAGCGGGTTACAGCGGGCGATGATAGCAGGGAGCGGGTTACAGCGGGCGATGATAGCAGGGAGCGGGTTACAGCGGGCGTGTGAAGTCTCCCGGCTAGTCATCGATGTACCCGAACCCCTGTGTAATGCGGCAGGCAGAAGCTTATAGGGGACCCCGTGTTACAATGAAGAAGAAGCACAGAGTGACAAGCTGCGTGCTCGTTTGCACGCCGGTACCCAGAATGGCTGCGCGGTATACTAAGAGATAATGGGGAAGGGCGGGGTTGCAGACCTGTGAACGTGTCACCTAAGTAAGAAACTTATTAAATGATTCAGTTATAAGACTTGTTTTTTTTTTCTTTTGTCTGCGGGTTAGACCACAAATGTCCACTACCCCTTCGTGTCCAGTAGGGGGCAGGAGAGGATTTGTGATCACGGCTTAAACGTTTCTTTTACTTGGCAATAATTCGCTACGGGTAAAAGGCGAATAACTTGTGTCTAAGTTGTCAGCGAACCTGTTGATTTGGGATTTTCTTTGGGACTAACATCCCTACAATTGTCACTTTGAAGCAGCCAGACAAGGACTTCTACTGAGGCAAGAGACACATTCCAGCGTCGGAAGTAACGCACAGAACGCTGCTTCTTAACCTGGGGTGCTGCGCCGCCTGGGGTGCTGTAACACCCAGGGGTGCCTCGGGCTGACGGGTGCTGATGTGTACAATGTACGATCAGGCTCGGAGTCACAAGGACTGACCGCCGGTGGATGTTGTCATTAGTTTAACACCCCTACAACAACGTGGCGGCAGTGAGTTGTTTGGGGGGGGACTGGTAGGGGGGCGCAGGAGAACCTCCTACATTTTGTGTGCCCAAAACAGGCACCGCGCTGGTTCCTCTACTGGTCCAGCACTCCTGCCAACCGACCCCCCCCCCGCGGAAGTCCCACCCCCCCATGCAGCGTGCCGCGCACCCGTAGCGCTCTGCGTAATACGCGCAGCCGGTCTCGCTAGTGTCCGACTTTGTTATTTATTTTAAATACGCTACTCGTCAAGAAACGCAGAAGAAAGGCGCGCGCAGGAAGTCAGGGCGGACGCCCGCCCCGATGATCTACAGCCCGGGACTATAGGAGCTCTTCCCTTCCCCGCAGAGCTTACAATCTATGTTGTGTTGGTGTCTTGTTGTTTTATAATCCCCCCCCCCCCCTGTGCTGTATTGTCTTTGCACAGCACGGTGTACACTGTGAGTGCTATATAAGTGAAGGTATACATACATCTTTTACCTTTGCTGGAATCTGAGGTACCACCTCTGGCTGTCCCGGGGGTTTGTCCTGGGGTCTGGCCACTGGGGTGGGAGAAGAAACAGGCACCGATTAACAGAACAGTAACACCCTTCAACAAGGAGCGGGCCAACTCCTGCCCTAAAGGGCCACAGTCTTCGACTGAGCCAGCGATTGAGCCACCTGCGCTGAAGCAGGGACTGATTGAGCCACCTGCGCTGAAGCAGGGACTGATTGAGCCACCTGCGCTGAAGCAGGGACTGATTGAGCCACCTGTGCCGAAGCTGGTATATCCCAAAAACCTGACTTGTCTTCGACTGAGCCACCTGCGCTGAAGCAGGGACTGATTGAGCCACCTGCGCTGAAGCAGGGGCAGCTTGAGCCACCTCTGCTGAAGCAGGGACTGATTGAGCCACCTGTGCTGAAGCAGGGGCTGATTGAGCCACCCGTGCTGAAGCAGGGGCTAATTGGGCCACCTCTGCTGAAGCTGGGACTGATTGAGCCACCTGTGCCGAAGCAGGTATATCCCGAAAACCTGACTTGTCGGGGGTACTTGAGTACCACAGTTGGCCCAGCACCCCTGACCCATCCCATGCTATCCCTCCTAGGGCATGCCGTACCCTGGGTCAAAAGTGCCACAGCGCTAACTTCATAAGCCTCGTGTGAAATTGCGCCGGCGAGGAAGAGTCCCCGGAGGCCAGACGGTGTCATCGGCGTTCCCTCGTTCTTACCCTACGCCATCCAGCAACTTGCGGTAGGTCTCAATCTCCATCTCCAAGCGGGTCTTGATGTCCAGGAGCTGCTCGTACTCGGCGGTCTGGCACTCGAGGTCGGACCTGATCTGGGTCAGCTGCGCCTCGGCGTGGGAAATGCTGACCTGTATTTGGGATATCTGGACGCAGTAGCGCCCCTCGGTCTCTGCCAAGGTCTCCTCCAGAGATTTTTTCTGCCGACGGCAAGAAAATAAAAATACTGTTAAGGATTCGTCTTTAATCTATTCAAAGTAATCTCCTCCTGTGACAGGGCAGGGGACATATTTATCTCATCTAACCTGGCAATTATTTCTGCCTGCTACAGTATGAAACTTTTTGGGGTGTTGAACACCTCTCTAATAGCGCGCCTGAGATCAGAAGCAGTGTAAGGAACCACAACCCTCTCTAATAGCGCGTCTGAGATCAGATGCAGTGTAAGGAACCCCGACCCTCTCTAATAGCGCGTCTGAGATCAGCTGCAGTGTAAGGAACCCCGACCCTCTCTAATAGCGCGTCTGAGATCAGATGCAGTGTAAGGAACCCCGACCCTCTCTAACAGCGCGTCTGAGATCAGATGCATTGTAAGGAACCCCGACCCTCTCTAATAGCGCGCCTGAGATCAGATGCATTGTAAGGAACCCCGACCCTCTCTAATAGCGTGTCTGAGATCAGATGCATTGTAAGGAACCCCAACCCTCTCTAATAGCGCATCAGATGTATTGTAAATACCTAGGAACCTTGATGTATGCAGATCCACATATTCCCAGTGAAAACGATACCAGAACTTCACACCAGTCAGCACCAGACAACCCATGCTACAACTAGTCACACTTTTGTTTTGCTCCATACCATGGCAAGTTGAGACTGAAGTTCAATCTCCAAGGATTGGAGGGTTCTTCTAAGTTCCGAGACCTCGCTCTTGCTCGATGTCGTCGCCTGCACTCCTTGGGATATTTCTTTCTGCAAGCCGGTGCTCTGCCAGGGGAAGGGAAGAGTGATTAGCACGGGATTCCCAGCGATTTGGGGTGGGGGGGGGATTCCATGAGAAAAGGTTTCTTACCAATTTGTCGTACTGGTCTTGGGCATCCTTGCGATTTTTTTCGGCCAGGGCCTCATACTGGGCTCTCATGTCGTTCAGCAGCTTGGTCAGATCGATGCCTGGAGCAGCATTCATTTTCACGCTGACCTCGCCCACTGTCGTTTCTGTGGTGCCTTTGCCTTCCTAAATAGTGGAATGCATAACGGGTTACAATGGACCTTTGAATATGAATGCATCTAGCCCATTCATTAATGTCTCCAACTAAAGCTACGGCATAGAGTTGAAGTTCCTGCGGGACGAAGCTTTACCTCCTCATGGTTCTTCTTGAGAGCATTCAGTTCCTCGGTCAGACTCTCAACCTGGGATTCCAGGTCAGACCTGCACAGGGTCAGCTCATCCAGGACCCTACGCAGGCCGTTGATGTCGGCCTCCACGCTGTGGCGGAGGGCCAGCTCATTCTCGTACCTGACAAAAAGAAAGATATGGTTGTTGCTTCCTACATGTTCCATGATAAGTGTTGTACAGCTCACCATGGTGACACCAGGCGATGGCCTTTATTGGAAGGTCATGATGGCAAGCAAAGCAGTATAATGATAAATGATGGTTGCATGCCAAGGGATAAACTGAATGTTGAGTTGTTGTTGACCATTTCCTTGAGAGAGATTCTTAAACGTCTGACGTTTGTATCTATGGACTATGATGACTATGAGCATGACTTCTTACCATCGTCCTCTGGAAGATATTCATAATATACAGCTCAACTCCCGCCCTCAAGACCTCCAACAGGTCAAGTTTTAAGGATAACTCTGCTGTAGCACTGTGAGGGGTTGGAGGGGTCAGTCAAAGACAGAGCCACTTATAGAGCCACCTGTGCTGAAGCTGGGGTATCCTTGAAACTTGACCTGTTGGAGGTTCTTGAGCCCCCCCTGATATACATCATACCAGATACTTCACTGATCTAAAATTCAACTCACTTCATCTTGAAGTCATCAGCAGCCAGTCTGGCGTTGTCAATCTGCAAGACGATGCTGGCATTCTCGGTGGTTGCCTTGATGATCTGCAAAAGAGAGAGAGAGATATAGTGGTACGAAAATTGTGCAAGTTCAATGACATCTGAAGGTCATTAATAACAAATATAAGCGGACAGCCTTTGGCGCAGCCGAAGGGCAGCCAAAGGGTGTGAGCCGTTTGCTGCCGTTCGGTGATGTTAAAGCTGCTCTATTTCAATCTGAAACTCATAAACCCTTTATCCCTTGTACCCAATTTTGCAACTCTATCTCTGAATTCACTGTATAACCTCTTGTTCTTTTAATGTAACCATGCATTTGTTATAACTCTGTGCCCAGGACATACTTGGAAACGAGAGGTAACGCTCAATGTATTACTTCTCGGTAACACATTTTTTGTAAATACAACAAATAAATGAATAAAATACGTTTGAACCTGCCAACATGTTTTGGTAAACGCAGTGAAATTCGGAGATACCAGAGAATACCACCAGGTGGACGTATAGTAGAGAGGTCCACCCCCTTCCTCGGGGATGAGTGTGGGAAGAGGTTGAATGAGGTACAGACTAGCATGTATGATCCTGTTACATTACCAAGAGGACGGTGTACGGCTAGGACCTCACATTTGCATTATGACATATCTTCAGACACAACGATCATAAAACACAGGACAACATTATTACTTAGATAAGACCACCAGTATTAAATGAAACAAAGGAGAGAGTCACAATATTTCTACACGCTGAGACAGTTTTCCGGGTTTACCTTAGGTTTCAGATCTTCAATTATTTTATAGTATTTGCTGTAGTCCTTGCCCGGTTCCCCGGTGGATCCCCCCGGGCGTTGCTTGTCGTACCATTCCTTAATCTTGCGTTCCAGCTCGGCATTAGCTGCTTCCAGTGCATGGACCTTGTCCAGGTAGCTGGCCAAGCGGTCGTTGAGATTCTGCATGGTTTGCTTCTCGTTGCCGGAGAAGATGCTATCGCCACCGCCATAGCCACCGCCATAGCCACCTCCACCACCACCACCACCGCCACCACCGTGTCCACCGCCGTGTCCACCGCCGTGTCCACCGCCGTGTCCACCGCCGTGTCCACCTCCGTGTCCACCGCCGTGTCCACCGCCGTAGCCACCACCACCACTACCGCCCCCACCACCATAGACAACTCCACCACCTCCATAACAGCCTCCTCCACCACCACCACTGTAGCCACCTCCACCACTGCCGTAGCCACCTCCACCACTGCCGTAGCCACCATCACCACCGCCGTAGCCACCTCCACCGCCCCCTAAACCACACTCACCATAGCCACCCCCGCCATAGCCCCCGCCTGACGACCCTACGCTAACTTTCTGGGAGGAATGGGACGACTGTTGGACAGAGCGGTAAGACATGTTGTCGAAGCAAGAGGACACCCTTTCCAGGTGTAGAGAAAGCAGCTCGAGTGGAAAGTGTGGTAGGGCGACAGCTTGGATCCTTTATACGTTGAACCCAAAGGGTGTGCCCCATCTACATTTACATTTTTGTTTCTTCTCCGATCAGCAGAATTGCTTGCCAATTTATTTCCAACTGCCTATACCTGTATCAATTTCCATTATTAATCAGCTTGCATCACCTTGTCCGCTGGCGTTGCTGCCCTCGGGGTGTTTGTTATGTTAAGATGGTTGATGGGTGGAGTGGAGAGAGTCGTTCCTCTGCAGCAGCGAGTTCACACGAGTTGTGTGTGGAAACCTCTCCCCACCCTAAGCTCTTCGATGCAGGGATTCCCCTTCTCCTCGTGTCTCATTTTCAAGTCGGGTGCGCTTATCATTGGGTTGCATTATATTTTCCTACCATGTAACCCCCAGTCTGTATATTACACGCTGCCTGTATGAAGATGAATATTACCCCCAAAATTGCCCAATTTTTTGCCTTGATACATATGCCCTAATATATCATTATAATTATAATATAATTATATATGATTAATGGTGGCAAACCCTACTTCTTTATTTTCCGATGGGCCGGGCGTTTTGGGTGCCGGAGAACAAGGGCAATAGTACGCAGCTGTTCTGCGGAACCGGCGTCCTCTGCGCCGTGAACCGTAGCAACGAATGAGCCAAAGCGTGGTATCTACGGATACAGCGAGACTCGCGGATTTCTGGCACCGGCTGGCCCGGCGCCGGAGGCTGATGGGGGACCGATGCGGAGATACGGCGGCAGGGGGGGGGGGAGACATTTTCGACCCTGGTTATTCTCTCCTCCGGATCGGGGGGGCTTTTAGGTACTGGGGGGGGGGGAAACTAAGCGGTGAGGGAGGTGGCAATGTCACACGTTTACAGTGCACGCGTCGGCGCGACCAAAAATCTGGTAGTCACTGTTATTTTATTTTTTCGGCGACGGTCTCCCCTTGCGGCCAATCAGAGTTTGTCAGCGTTTGTCATCCAATTTAATCCGTCGGCGCACGCACATCGCGGTGTAAGAAACCGCCCGTTCCCGGGCCAGGTCTCTGCGCTGTGATTGGTTAGGACGACATCTATTAAGAAGCCATAAAGAAAATCTCTGTGCTGCAATGTATGGTCTTCTGTTTTTTGTTTTTTGGTTCTTCGGATTGAGGTTTTCAGGATATCCCTGCTTCAGCACAAGGCGGCTAAATGCAAGGAGTGGGGGGTGGGTATCCATTCCGGATGCATGGACGGACGGACGGAAGCCGTATCTCCGGAGCTGCGGGTTTAAGCGTTTTCGGGCCCGCAGTTCCAGAGGGAGTAACGCTACCGGTTAGAGTGTGAGCTCTTCTGCGCAGGGACTCAGAGTCAGAGACTGAGCCACTGATTGAGCCACCTGCGCTGAAGCAGGGATATCCATAAAACCTGGCCTGTTGGTGGCCCTAGAGGACAAAGTTTGAGACCCCCTGATCTAATGTCTTCTAGAGGCACCAGCCCTCCAGCAATTAAAATGTTTAAGGGGTTTAAGAGAACCGCGCGAACACATGTGGGTTGAAGGGTCGTACTCCGGCTAAGACTTCCACCGCTCCCCATCTTGGGAATCTGGGACCTGCTAAGTATTGAGGCTTGATCCTCAAGCTGAGGAACCCATTATTGCGATGGCTGCCTCTACTACTGCTGGTTCTGAAGCTATTCCATCCTCATCCGTGATATATTTGTGTCTTCACACTACCAGCAAGTGTTGAGCTGTACTAAGTAGAACAATACAGGGCCTAACCCTGAAAACCCATTATTTTATTTTGGTTACCACGGCCTGTAAAGTGACTCGCCCAAAGCTACAGGGCGCCACGGCCTCCTGTCCCATTCCGGTATGGACGAATACTGCTTGACGCAAAATACCCAAAGCTGGTAGAGAGTGAACGTGAAGGGAAAGGTTGAGATGACAGACACAAGTGTAACCCCCAAGAAGAAGTTCTGTTGAGCGAAACGCGCGTCGGGTATCAGCGACGTCAGATATGTCAGCCATGCAGGCGCAGCTCTAACTGTGTCGGCCATCACGTAGAGACTGCATCTTGGGGTACCCCAATGGTGTGTTTTCCTGGCATTATTTCCCTCTCCGCTCCTCTATTTCTCTCCCCCCTAGCAGAAGGCCTATTGTGGGGTCTGGGTAGGAGTAGAGAATGACGTAACATCACGTTGTTGGAAGATAACCCAACGTTGGGCTACAGCAACGTGACGTTGGGCTTAGGCTGTTGAGAGGTAGCCCGGCCATTGTTGTTGCGCGTCATTATCTTGGGAGATACCGCGTTAAGTTGGGGAACATAACGTCCGTACCTGCTTTAGGTAACGAGGTGGAAAGAGCTCCGACTTAACAAAGCCCTGAGGATCTGGGCCTAAGAGGTCCACCATCCAGTCTGCAAGCGAATGTCCACGCCGCCCGGGACAGAGTCTGCGGCGCTAGGGAAAGCGTCTGCCGCGATGGAGTTGCGAGGGGTTCTGAACGGGACCCCCCCCCCCCCACGTTAATCCTTCGGTCTTGCTACAGCTGCACCTCCCCAGTATCAAGAGGTTACTTTGACCCGACGCTCAGGACATAGCCTGCAACGTTTCGCAATAAGGTCCAGACGTCGAGTACCTCGAGTAGTGGGTTAAATGAATATACTATGGCAGAACCTGAGGGGAGAATCTTTACAGTGGTAAGCAAATGACATATATCTCAACAAATATATCTGCACCACTTATGGAACATAACATATATTTCTAGTGTGTTGGAAACCAGACACTGGATGTCACTGTCCCTCCGCTCATGACCACACGCATGAGCTACGATCACACGGCTTATTAAAATGATTATTGACAATGTGCTCTTCCAAAATCCTCGCTTTGAGTCATCGAACACATCGGTGGCAGGTGAAGTTATGTCTCCTGCCAAGATTATGTAGGATATTGCTTGGTCTGCCGCTCTAAGTTATGTTTCCGACCGGGAAACAGCGTTGCAGTCGTTCGTGGTAACTACACGCAGCTTAGGTGTAAAGTTAAAGTAAACGCAGACAACGTAACGATACGTTAGTTAGGCCATACACCCAGACCCTGAAATAAGGCTTCTGCAGGGCCAGGATGGGGTGTAACCCCACAGTTAGGGATGATGTACCCTATCTCATTGTGATACCCTGAATTGTTTTCCTTCTGGCACTGCTAACGGGATGTATTTTGACTGTTGGGTCTGCATATAATGTATTTATTTATAAGACCATTTATAGTGCGTCCTTATCCAGGGCGCTGCGCATTCGTTAGTACAGACACAATCTATGGTTTTTTTGGTGCCTGAGGCACAGGGCGATAAAGTGACTTGCCCAAGGTCACAAGGAGCCGACACTGGGAATTGAACCAGGCTCCCCTGCTTCACACTCACTGCCCTGGAACAGGAGTGTGTGTTCCCTGCCTGCGCCCCTCAGCCTCGCTGTTGCAACAATGTTTCGATCCCTTTTTACCAGGCTGGACGGCGCCCCCTGCCCTTCCTAGGGGGTAATGTCCCAGTTAATTTCCCAGCAGCCCAGACCAGCATGCTGTCTCTTAGTAACAGCAGCCATCCTGAGCTGTCATCTCTCCTATCCTGGGAAAGTTACGGATTTTTACCTATTCCTATATCCTGCATTTATCCCACTTCCCTCATCGCTCCCCTTCCCCTCCATCTCTTCCCCTCCCCTCCATCGCTCCCCCTCCCCTCCATCGCTCCCCTTCCCCTCCATCTCTGCCCCTTCCCCTCCATCGCTCCCCTTCCTCCTCCATTGCTCTCATGTCCCAGTATTCCCTCGGTACTTCCCCCCCTTTTTATTTGTATGTTGTTGCCCCAAATAAACACTTCAGCCAGTGAGAAGTTTTCCCTCCTGGCGGCTTGATATATGGGATTGAGTTAACCTGCCCCTACTCATCTCTCAGGCTGTGCTTGGTCCAGAACACTCAGTATCATCGTTTTGTCGAGTCAGTGTCCTTTACTCGCTGAGCCTCCTTCTGGACATTGATGGTACTGAATTAACCTTACTGATCTAGGTAACCGGGGGCGGGGGGACGGGGGTGCGGGGGGATGGTGAGGTGACCAGCTCCAGGTTTTTTAATCTGTGCCTATCCTTTCTTGATTAAATTAGCCCTGTCCACACTGTCTTAGTGGACGGGAGCAGTGAGGGGGGAAGCATGGTGGGATGAAGCTCTTTGGGGAGACGCTCTTTGGGGAGACTCGTGTGTTCTCGTATCAGAGAGCCCCGAGGTGAAGGGATAGCAGATGGACCATGCCAATGGCCGTGCTCCTCACTAACATCTAACGGAAAGGAGATGAGTGGGACCATATCAATGGCATTAAGAAGCTGGCTGGGTGGCAGAAGCTCCTACCAACATCTGCAATGTCCCTTCTGCCCTGTGCCCCATATATATATATATCTATGTCGGCAACGTGTGGCCCTTTGAGGATGCCAGGACCGCACGTATGGCCCTTGAGGTATGTCTTGTGGTCTACCCCTGCTCTAAGGTCTCACCAAATTCTGGAAGTGAGTAGACTTCCCCATCACAATCTCTACAAAGGGTGGTCATTCATCAGCAGTTATGTGCATGTATTCATGGTTATAACATCATTTTGAGTGGTACTATTTGGTTCACGGGGAAGGCCTTTTTAGATGTCCTTTGGATGTTGGCTACCGTTTAGCAGAATGTGATTGTGGTGCCTGTGTGGGGTTATTAGCAGTGGTGTATGTCCTCGCTATCATGCACATACGACCAACGTTTGATAGAGACCGGTCATCGACGCGGAGAAAATGGCAGGCGGTCACTTTGAACAAAACCAGTAGACCAAGTGATTCTTGCTTCAGAAAAGAGTTTATTTGGATAAATCATGCAAAGAGAGAGAAATACATGGGGCGATTAACATTGAACAGAGCAAGCACAACCACTGGTGGTATGGATACCGGTATATGTACCTTCCAACCGTATACACGTACCGGATCCCTTAAAGACTATCCGTACAGCTATAGGTTTAACCAGTGTGGCTCTAAATTAACCTTCTTTCTGTAATCCGTCAAGTGGTCACATCCCAAACTAGTGCAGTCCCGTGAAAGAAAGGGAAATAAACAAAAAAAAAGGATTTCTATATCAATCCTGCAGGTTTCCAGTTTGCAGTAATAGTGTTTTTTTTTTCATGAAAAGATGGCCGTCCCGTCCCCAGTTAGACCTTCTCTTCCACTTCCACCACTTTGCTGGACACGACCTTCCCATCGACCACCTCTTCAATGAATTTTTTCACTTTGATAGTTCTCACCGATCCTAATTAGAAAAAAAAAATACAATTAAAAAATTAATCTCGAGTTCGATCAACGATAGCAGGGAGCGGGTTACAGCGGGCGATGATAGCAGGGAGAGGGTTACAGCGGGCGATGATAGCAGGGAGGGGGTTACAGCGGGCGATGATAGCAGGGAGAGGGTTACAGCGGGCGATGATAGCAGGAGCGGGTTACAGCGGGCGATGATAGCAGGGAGCGGGTTACAGCGGGCGATGATAGCAGGGAGCGGGTTACAGCGGGCGATGATAGCAGGGAGCGGGTTACAGCGGGCGATGATAGCAGGGAGCGGGTTACAGCGGGCGATGATAGCAGGGAGCGGGTTACAGCGGGCAATGATAGCAGGGAGAGGGTTACAGCGGGCGATGATAGCAGGGAGCGGGTTACAGCGGGCGATGATAGCAGGGAGCGGGTTACAGCGGGCGATGATAGCAGGGAGCGGGTTACAGAGGGCGATGATAGCAGGGAGAGGGTTACAGCGGGCGATGATAGCAGGGAGCGGGTTACAGAGGGCGATGAAGGCAGGGAGCGGGTTACAGCGGGCGATGATAGCAGGGAGAGGGTTACAGCGGGCGATGATAGCAGGGAGCGGGTTACAGAGGGCGATGATAGCAGGGAGCGGGTTACAGCGGGCGATGATAGCAGGGAGCGGGTTACAGCGGGCGATGATAGCAGGGAGCGGGTTACAGAGGGCGATGATAGCAGGGAGCGGGTTACAGCGGGCGATGATAGCAGGGAGCGGGTTACAGCGGGCGATGATAGCAGGGAGCGGGTTACAGCGGGCGATGATAGCAGGGAGCGGGTTACAGCGGGCGATGATAGCAGGGAGCGGGTTACAGCGGGCGATGATAGCAGGGAGCGGGTTACAGCGGGCGATGATAGCAGGGAGCGGGTTACAGCGGGCGATGATAGCAGGGAGAGGGTTACAGCGGGCGATGATAGCAGGGAGCGGGTTACAGCGGGCGATGATAGCAGGGAGCGGGTTACAGCGGGCGATGATAGCAGGGAGCGGGTTACAGCGGGCGATGATAGCAGGGAGAGGGTTACAGCGGGCGATGATAGCAGGGAGCGGGTTACAGCGGGCGATGATAGCAGGGAGCGGGTTACAGCGGGCGATGATAGCAGGGAGCGGGTTACAGAGGGCGATGATAGCAGGGAGCGGGTTACAGAGGGCGATGAAGGCAGGGAGCGGGTTACAGCGGGCGATGATAGCAGGGAGAGGGTTACAGCGGGCGATGATAGCAGGGAGCGGGTTACAGCGGGCGATGATAGCAGGGAGAGGGTTACAGAGGGCGATGATAGCAGGGAGCGGGTTACAGCGGGCGATGATAGCAGGGAGCGGGTTACAGCGGGCGATGAAGGCAGGGAGCGGGTTACAGCGGGCGATGATAGCAGGGAGCGGGTTACAGCGGGCGATGATAGCAGGGAGCGGGTTACAGCGGGCGATGATAGCAGGGAGCGGGTTACAGCGGGCGATGATAGCAGGGAGCGGGTTACAGCGGGCGATGATAGCAGGGAGCGGGTTACAGAGGGCGATGATAGCAGGGAGCGGGTTACAGCGGGCGATGATAGCAGGGAGCGGGTTACAGCGGGCGATGATAGCAGGGAGCGGGTTACAGCGGGCGATGATAGCAGGGAGCGGGTTACAGAGGGCGATGATAGCAGGGAGCGGGTTACAGCGGGCGATGATAGCAGGGAGCGGGTTACAGCGGGCGATGATAGCAGGGAGCGGGTTACAGCGGGCGATGATAGCAGGGAGCGGGTTACAGCGGGCGATGATAGCAGGGAGCGGGTTACAGAGGGCGATGATAGCAGGGAGTGGGTTACAGCGGGCGATGATAGCAGGGAGCGGGTTACAGAGGGCGATGATAGCAGGGAGTGGGTTACAGCGGGCGATGATAGCAGGGAGCGGGTTACAGAGGGCGATGATAGCAGGGAGTGGGTTACAGCGGGCGATGATAGCAGGGAGCGGGTTACAGAGGGCGATGATAGCAGGGAGCGGGTTACAGCGGGCGATGATAGCAGGGAGCGGGTTACAGAGGGCGATGATAGCAGGGAGTGGGTTACAGCGGGCGATGATAGCAGGGAGCGGGTTACAGCGGGCGATGATAGCAGGGAGCGGGTTACAGCGGGCGATGATAGCAGGGAGCGGGTTACAGCGGGCGATGATAGCAGGGAGAGGGTTACAGAGGGCGATGATAGCAGGGAGCGGGTTACAGAGGGCGATGATAGCAGGGAGCGGGTTACAGAGGGCGATGATAGCAGGGAGCGGGTTACAGCGGGCGATGATAGCAGGGAGAGGGTTACAGCGGGCGATGATAGCAGGGAGCGGGTTACAGCGGGCGATGATAGCAGGGAGCGGGTTACAGCGGGCGATGATAGCAGGGAGCGGGTTACAGCGGGCGATGATAGCAGGGAGGGGGTTACAGCGGGCGATGATAGCAGGGAGCGGGTTACAGAGGGCGATGATAGCAGGGAGCGGGTTACAGCGGGCGATGATAGCAGGGAGCGGGTTACAGCGGGCGATGATAGCAGGGAGCGGGTTACAGCGGGCGATGATAGCAGGGAGCGGGTTACAGCGGGCGATGATAGCAGGGAGCGGGTTACAGCGGGCGATGATAGCAGGGAGCGGGTTACAGCGGGCGATGATAGCAGGGAGCGGGTTACAGAGGGCGATGATAGCAGGGAGCGGGTTACAGCGGGCGATGATAGCAGGGAGCGGGTTACAGCGGGCGATGATAGCAGGGAGCGGGTTACAGCGGGCGATGATAGCAGGGAGAGGGTTACAGCGGGCGATGATAGCAGGGAGCGGGTTACAGAGGGCGATGATAGCAGGGAGAGGGTTACAGCGGGCGATGATAGCAGGGAGCGGGTTACAGCGGGCGATGATAGCAGGGAGCGGGTTACAGCGGGCGATGATAGCAGGGAGCGGGTTACAGCGGGCGATGATAGCAGGGAGAGGGTTACAGCGGGCGATGATAGCAGGGAGCGGGTTACAGCGGGCGATGATAGCAGGGAGCGGGTTACAGCGGGCGATGATAGCAGGGAGAGGGTTACAGCGGGCGATGATAGCAGGGAGCGGGTTACAGCGGGCGATGATAGCAGGGAGCGGGTTACAGCGGGCGATGATAGCAGGGAGCGGGTTACAGCGGGCGATGATAGCAGGGAGCGGGTTACAGCGGGCGATGATAGCAGGGAGCGGGTTACAGCGGGCGATGATAGCAGGGAGCGGGTTACAGCGGGCGATGATAGCAGGGAGAGGGTTACAGCGGGCGATGATAGCAGGGAGCGGGTTACAGAGGGCGATGATAGCAGGGAGCGGGTTACAGCGGGCGATGATAGCAGGGAGCGGGTTACAGCGGGCGATGATAGCAGGGAGGGGTTACAGCGGGCGATGATAGCAGGGAGCGGGTTACAGCGGGCGATGATAGCAGGGAGCGGGTTACAGCGGGCGATGATAGCAGGGAGCGGGTTACAGCGGGCGATGATAGCAGGGAGCGGGTTACAGCGGGCGATGATAGCAGGGAGCGGGTTACAGCGGGCGATGATAGCAGGGAGAGGGTTACAGCGGGCGATGATAGCAGGGAGCGGGTTACAGCGGGCGATGATAGCAGGGAGCGGGTTACAGCGGGCGATGAAGGCAGGGAGCGGGTTACAGCGGGCGATGATAGCAGGGAGCGGGTTACAGAGGGCGATGATAGCAGGGAGCGGGTTACAGAGGGCGATGATAGCAGGGAGCGGGTTACAGCGGGCGATGATAGCAGGGAGCGGGTTACAGCGGGCGATGATAGCAGGGAGCGGGTTACAGCGGGCGATGATAGCAGGGAGCGGGTTACAGAGGGCGATGATAGCAGGGAGCGGGTTACAGCGGGCGATGATAGCAGGGAGCGGGTTACAGCGGGCGATGATAGCAGGGAGCGGGTTACAGCGGGCGATGATAGCAGGGAGCGGGTTACAGCGGGCGATGATAGCAGGGAGCGGGTTACAGCGGGCGATGATAGCAGGGAGCGGGTTACAGCGGGCGATGATAGCAGGGAGCGGGTTACAGCGGGCGATGATAGCAGGGAGCGGGTTACAGCGGGCGATGATAGCAGGGAGCGGGTTACAGCGGGCGATGATAGCAGGGAGCGGGTTACAGCGGGCGATGATAGCAGGGAGCGGGTTACAGCGGGCGATGATAGCAGGGAGCGGGTTACAGAGGGCGATGATAGCAGGGAGCGGGTTACAGCGGGCGATGATAGCAGGGAGCGGGTTACAGCGGGCGATGATAGCAGGGAGCGGGTTACAGCGGGCGATGATAGCAGGGAGCGGGTTACAGCGGGCGATGATAGCAGGGAGCGGGTTACAGCGGGCGATGATAGCAGGGAGCGGGTTACAGCGGGCGATGATAGCAGGGAGCGGGTTACAGCGGGCGATGATAGCAGGGAGGGGTTACAGCGGGCGATGATAGCAGGGAGCGGGTTACAGCGGGCGATGATAGCAGGGAGCGGGTTACAGCGGGCGATGATAGCAGGGAGCGGGTTACAGCGGGCGATGATAGCAGGGAGCGGGTTACAGCGGGCGATGATAGCAGGGAGCGGGTTACAGCGGGCGATGATAGCAGGGAGCGGGTTACAGCGGGCGATGATAGCAGGGAGCGGGTTACAGCGGGCGATGATAGCAGGGAGCGGGTTACAGCGGGCGATGATAGCAGGGAGCGGGTTACAGAGGGCGATGATAGCAGGGAGCGGGTTACAGAGGGCGATGATAGCAGGGAGCGGGTTACAGCGGGCGATGATAGCAGGGAGCGGGTTACAGCGGGCGATGATAGCAGGGAGCGGGTTACAGCGGGCGATGATAGCAGGGAGCGGGTTACAGCGGGCGATGATAGCAGGGAGCGGGTTACAGCGGGCGATGATAGCAGGGAGCGGGTTACAGCGGGCGATGATAGCAGGGAGCGGGTTACAGCGGGCGATGATAGCAGGGAGCGGGTTACAGCGGGCGATGATAGCAGGGAGCGGGTTACAGCGGGCGATGATAGCAGGGAGCGGGTTACAGCGGGCGATGATAGCAGGGAGCGGGTTACAGCGGGCGATGATAGCAGGGAGCGGGTTACAGCGGGCGATGATAGCAGGGAGCGGGTTACAGCGGGCGATGATAGCAGGGAGCGGGTTACAGCGGGCGATGATAGCAGGGAGCGGGTTACAGCGGGCGATGATAGCAGGGAGCGGGTTACAGCGGGCGATGATAGCAGGGAGCGGGTTACAGCGGGCGATGATAGCAGGGAGCGGGTTACAGCGGGCGATGATAGCAGGGAGCGGGTTACAGCGGGCGATGATAGCAGGGAGCGGGTTACAGCGGGCGATGATAGCAGGGAGCGGGTTACAGCGGGCGATGATAGCAGGGAGCGGGTTACAGCGGGCGATGATAGCAGGGAGCGGGTTACAGCGGGCGATGATAGCAGGGAGCGGGTTACAGCGGGCGATGATAGCAGGGAGAGGGTTACAGCGGGCGATGATAGCAGGGAGCGGGTTACAGCGGGCGATGATAGCAGGGAGCGGGTTACAGCGGGCGATGATAGCAGGGAGCGGGTTACAGCGGGCGATGATAGCAGGGAGCGGGTTACAGAGGGCGATGATAGCAGGGAGCGGGTTACAGCGGGCGATGATAGCAGGGAGCGGGTTACAGAGGGCGATGATAGCAGGGAGCGGGTTACAGAGGGCGATGATAGCAGGGAGCGGGTTACAGCGGGCGATGATAGCAGGGAGCGGGTTACAGCGGGCGATGATAGCAGGGAGCGGGTTACAGAGGGCGATGATAGCAGGGAGCGGGTTACAGCGGGCGATGATAGCAGGAAGCGGGTTACAGCGGGCGATGATAGCAGGGAGCGGGTTACAGCGGGCGATGATAGCAGGGAGCGGGTTACAGCGGGCGATGATAGCAGGGAGCGGGTTACAGCGGGCGATGATAGCAGGGAGCGGGTTACAGCGGGCGATGATAGCAGGGAGCGGGTTACAGAGGGCGATGATAGCAGGGAGAGGGTTACAGCGGGCGATGATAGCAGGGAGCGGGTTACAGCGGGCGATGATAGCAGGGAGCGGGTTACAGCGGGCGATGATAGCAGGGAGCGGGTTACAGCGGGCGATGATAGCAGGGAGCGGGTTACAGAGGGCGATGATAGCAGGGAGCGGGTTACAGCGGGCGATGATAGCAGGGAGCGGGTTACAGCGGGCGATGATAGCAGGGAGCGGGTTACAGCGGGCGATGATAGCAGGGAGCGGGTTACAGAGGGCGATGATAGCAGGGAGCGGGTTACAGCGGGCGATGATAGCAGGGAGCGGGTTACAGCGGGCGATGATAGCAGGGAGCGGGTTACAGAGGGCGATGATAGCAGGGAGCGGGTTACAGCGGGCGATGATAGCAGGGAGCGGGTTACAGCGGGCGATGATAGCAGGGAGCGGGTTACAGCGGGCGATGATAGCAGGGAGCGGTTACAGCGGGCGATGATAGCAGGGAGAGGGTTACAGCAGGCGATGATAGCAGGGAGCGGGTTACAGCGGGCGATGATAGCAGGGAGCGGGTTACAGCG
>NC_134505.1:3768817-3836473 GCF_040206685.1 Ascaphus truei | reverse complement strand
GCGGGCGATGATAGCAGGGAGCGGGTTACAGCGGGCGATGATAGCAGGGAGCGGGTTACAGAGGGCGATGATAGCAGGGAGCGGGTTACAGCGGGCGATGATAGCAGGGAGCGGGTTACAGCGGGCGATGATAGCAGGGAGCGGGTTACAGCGGGCGATGATAGCAGGGAGCGGGTTACAGCGGGCGATGATAGCAGGGAGAGGGTTACAGCGGGCGATGATAGCAGGGAGCGGGTTACAGCGGGCGATGATAGCAGGGAGCGGGTTACAGCGGGCGATGATAGCAGGGAGGGGGTTACAGCGGGCGATGATAGCAGGGAGCGGGTTACAGCGGGCGATGATAGCAGGGAGCGGGTTACAGCGGGCGATGATAGCAGGGAGCGGGTTACAGCGGGCGATGATAGCAGGGAGCGGGTTACAGCGGGCGATGATAGCAGGGAGCGGGTTACAGCGGGCGATGATAGCAGGGAGCGGGTTACAGCGGGCGATGATAGCAGGGAGCGGGTTACAGCGGGCGATGATAGCAGGGAGCGGGTTACAGCGGGCGATGATAGCAGGGAGCGGGTTACAGAGGGCGATGATAGCAGGGAGCGGGTTACAGAGGGCGATGATAGCAGGGAGCGGGTTACAGCGGGCGATGATAGCAGGGAGCGGGTTACAGCGGGCGATGATAGCAGGGAGCGGGTTACAGAGGGCGATGATAGCAGGGAGCGGGTTACAGCGGGCGATGATAGCAGGGAGCGGGTTACAGCGGGCGATGATAGCAGGGAGCGGGTTACAGCGGGCGATGATAGCAGGGAGCGGGTTACAGCGGGCGATGATAGCAGGGAGCGGGTTACAGCGGGCGATGATAGCAGGGAGCGGGTTACAGCGGGCGATGATAGCAGGGAGCGGGTTACAGCGGGCGATGATAGCAGGGAGCGGGTTACAGAGGGCGATGATAGCAGGGAGCGGGTTACAGCGGGCGATGATAGCAGGGAGCGGGTTACAGCGGGCGATGATAGCAGGGAGCGGGTTACAGCGGGCGATGATAGCAGGGAGCGGGTTACAGCGGGCGATGATAGCAGGGAGCGGGTTACAGCGGGCGATGATAGCAGGGAGCGGGTTACAGCGGGCGATGATAGCAGGGAGCGGGTTACAGCGGGCGATGATAGCAGGGAGAGGGTTACAGCGGGCGATGATAGCAGGGAGCGGGTTACAGCGGGCGATGATAGCAGGGAGCGGGTTACAGCGGGCGATGATAGCAGGGAGGGGGTTACAGCGGGCGATGATAGCAGGGAGCGGGTCACAGCGGGCGATGATAGCAGGGAGCGGGTTACAGCGGGCGATGATAGCAGGGAGAGGGTTACAGCGGGCGATGATAGCAGGGAGCGGGTTACAGCGGGCGATGATAGCAGGGAGCGGGTTACAGCGGGCGATGATAGCAGGGAGCGGGTTACAGCGGGCGATGATAGCAGGGAGCGGGTTACAGAGGGCGATGATAGCAGGGAGCGGGTTACAGCGGGCGATGATAGCAGGGAGCGGGTTACAGAGGGCGATGATAGCAGGGAGCGGGTTACAGAGGGCGATGATAGCAGGGAGAGGGTTACAGCGGGCGATGATAGCAGGGAGCGGGTTACAGCGGGCGATGATAGCAGGGAGCGGGTTACAGAGGGCGATGATAGCAGGGAGCGGGTTACAGCGGGCGATGATAGCAGGAAGCGGGTTACAGCGGGCGATGATAGCAGGGAGCGGGTTACAGCGGGCGATGATAGCAGGGAGCGGGTTACAGCGGGCGATGAAGGCAGGGAGCGGGTTACAGCGGGCGATGATAGCAGGGAGCGGGTTACAGCGGGCGATGATAGCAGGGAGCGGGTTACAGAGGGCGATGATAGCAGGGAGAGGGTTACAGCGGGCGATGATAGCAGGGAGCGGGTTACAGCGGGCGATGATAGCAGGGAGCGGGTTACAGCGGGCGATGATAGCAGGGAGCGGGTTACAGCGGGCGATGATAGCAGGGAGCGGGTTACAGAGGGCGATGATAGCAGGGAGCGGGTTACAGCGGGCGATGATAGCAGGGAGCGGGTTACAGCGGGCGATGATAGCAGGGAGCGGGTTACAGCGGGCGATGATAGCAGGGAGCGGGTTACAGAGGGCGATGATAGCAGGGAGCGGGTTACAGCGGGCGATGATAGCAGGGAGCGGGTTACAGCGGGCGATGATAGCAGGGAGCGGGTTACAGAGGGCGATGATAGCAGGGAGCGGGTTACAGCGGGCGATGATAGCAGGGAGCGGGTTACAGCGGGCGATGATAGCAGGGAGCGGGTTACAGCGGGCGATGATAGCAGGGAGCGGGTTACAGCGGGCGATGATAGCAGGGAGAGGGTTACAGCAGGCGATGATAGCAGGGAGCGGGTTACAGCGGGCGATGATAGCAGGGAGCGGGTTACAGCGGGCGATGATAGCAGGGAGCGGGTTACAGCGGGCGATGATAGCAGGGAGCGGGTTACAGCGGGCGATGATAGCAGGGAGCGGGTTACAGCGGGCGATGATAGCAGGGAGCGGGTTACAGCGGGCGATGATAGCAGGGAGCGGGTTACAGCGGGCGATGATAGCAGGGAGCGGGTTACAGCGGGCGATGATAGCAGGGAGCGGGTTACAGAGGGCGATGATAGCAGGGAGCGGGTTACAGCGGGCGATGATAGCAGGGAGCGGGTTACAGCGGGCGATGAAAGCAGGGAGCGGGTTACAGCGGGCGATGATAGCAGGGAGCGGGTTACAGCGGGCGATGATAGCAGGGAGCGGGTTACAGCGGGCGATGATAGCAGGGAGCGGGTTACAGCGGGCGATGATAGCAGGGAGCGGGTTACAGAGGGCGATGATAGCAGGGAGCGGGTTACAGAGGGCGATGATAGCAGGGAGCGGGTTACAGCGGGCGATGATAGCAGGGAGAGGGTTACAGCGGGCGATGATAGCAGGGAGCGGGTTACAGAGGGCGATGATAGCAGGGAGCGGGTTACAGCGGGCGATGATAGCAGGGAGCGGGTTACAGCGGGCGATGATAGCAGGGAGCGGGTTACAGCGGGCGATGATAGCAGGGAGCGGGTTACAGCGGGCGATGATAGCAGGGAGCGGGTTACAGCGGGCGATGATAGCAGGGAGCGGGTTACAGCGGGCGATGATAGCAGGGAGCGGGTTACAGCGGGCGATGATAGCAGGGAGCGGGTTACAGCGGGCGATGATAGCAGGGAGCGGGTTACAGCGGGCGATGATAGCAGGGAGAGGGTTACAGCGGGCGATGATAGCAGGGAGAGGGTTACAGAGGGCGATGATAGCAGGGAGAGGGTTACAGCGGGCGATGATAGCAGGGAGCGGGTTACAGCGGGCGATGATAGCAGGGAGCGGGTTACAGCGGGCGATGATAGCAGGGAGCGGGTTACAGCGGGCGATGATAGCAGGGAGCGGGTTACAGCGGGCGATGATAGCAGGGAGCGGGTTACAGAGGGCGATGATAGCAGGGAGCGGGTTACAGCGGGCGATGATAGCAGGGAGCGGGTTACAGCGGGCGATGATAGCAGGGAGCGGGTTACAGCGGGCGATGATAGCAGGGAGCGGGTTACAGCGGGCGATGATAGCAGGGAGAGGGTTACAGCGGGCGATGATAGCAGGGAGCGGGTTACAGCGGGCGATGATAGCAGGGAGCGGGTTACAGCAGGCGATGATAGCAGGGAGCGGGTTACAGCGGGCGATGATAGCAGGGAGCGGGTTACAGCGGGCGATGATAGCAGGGAGCGGGTTACAGCGGGCGATGATAGCAGGGAGCGGGTTACAGAGGGCGATGATAGCAGGGAGCGGGTTACAGCGGGCGATGATAGCAGGGAGCGGGTTACAGCGGGCGATGATAGCAGGGAGCGGGTTACAGCGGGCGATGATAGCAGGGAGCGGGTTACAGCGGGCGATGATAGCAGGGAGCGGGTTACAGCGGGCGATGATAGCAGGGAGAGGGTTACAGCGGGCGATGATAGCAGGGAGCGGGTTACAGCGGGCGATGATAGCAGGGAGCGGGTTACAGCGGGCGATGATAGCAGGGAGCGGGTTACAGAGGGCGATGATAGCAGGGAGCGGGTTACAGCGGGCGATGATAGCAGGGAGCGGGTTACAGCGGGCGATGATAGCAGGGAGCGGGTTACAGCGGGCGATGATAGCAGGGAGCGGGTTACAGCGGGCGATGATAGCAGGGAGCGGGTTACAGCGGGCGATGATAGCAGGGAGCGGGTTACAGCGGGCGATGATAGCAGGGAGCGGGTTACAGAGGGCGATGATAGCAGGGAGAGGGTTACAGCGGGCGATGATAGCAGGGAGCGGGTTACAGAGGGCGATGATAGCAGGGAGCGGGTTACAGCGGGCGATGATAGCAGGGAGCGGGTTACAGCGGGCGATGATAGCAGGGAGCGGGTTACAGCGGGCGATGATAGCAGGGAGCGGGTTACAGCGGGCGATGATAGCAGGGAGCGGGTTACAGCGGGCGATGATAGCAGGGAGCGGGTTACAGCGGGCGATGATAGCAGGGAGCGGGTTACAGCGGGCGTGTGAAGTCTCCCGGCTAGTCATCGATGTACCCGAACCCCTGTGTAATGCGGCAGGCAGAAGCTTATAGGGGACCCCGTGTTACAATGAAGAAGAAGCATAGAGTGACAAGCTGCGTGCTCGTTTGCACGCCGTTACCCAGAATGGCTGCGCGGTATACTAAGAGATAATGGGGAAGGGCGGGGTTGCAGACCTGTGAACGTGTCACCTAATTAAGAAACTTATTAAATGATTCAGTTATAAGACTTGTTTTTTTTTTCTTTTGTCTGCGGGTTAGACCACAAATGTCCACTACCCCTTCGTGTCCAGTAGGGGGCAGGAGAGGATTTGTGATCACGGCTTAAACGTTTCTTTTACTTGGCAATAATTCGCTACGGGTAAAAGGCGAATAACTTGTGTCTAAGTTGTCAGCGAACCTGTTGATTTGGGATTTTCTTTGGGACTAACATCCCTACAATTGTCACTTTGAAGCAGCCAGACAAGGACTTCTACTGAGGCAAGAGACACATTCCAGCGTCGGAAGTAATGCACAGACCGGTGCTTCTTAACCTGGGGTGCTGCGCCGCCATGGGGCGCTGTAACCCCCAGGGGTGCCTCGGGCTGACGGGTGCTGACGTGTACAATGTACGATCAGGCTCGGAGTCACAAGGACTGACCGCCGGTGGATGTTGTCATTAGTTTAACACCCCTACAACAACGTGGCGGCAGTGAGTTGTTTGGGGGGGACTGGTAGGGGGACGTAGCAGAACCTCCTACATTTTGTGTGCCCAAAACAGGCACCGCGCTGGTTCCTCTACTGGTCCAGCACTCCTGCCAACCGACCCCCCCCCGCGGAAGTCCCACCCCCCCATGCAGCGTGCCGCGCACCCGTAGCGCTCTGCGTAATACGCGCAGCCGGTCTCGCTATTGTCCGGCTTTGTTATTTATTTTAAATACGCTACTCATCAAGAAACGCAGAAGAAAGGCGCGCGCAGGAAGTCAGGGCGGACGCCCGCCCCGATGATCTACAGCCCGGGACTATAGGAGCTCTTCCCTTCCCCGCAGAGCTTACAATCTATGTTGTGTTGGTGTCTTGTTGTTTTATAATCCCCCCCCCCCCCCCGTGCTGTATTGTCTTTGCACAGCACAGTGTACACTGTGAGTGCTATATAAGTGAAGGTATACATACATCTTTTACCTTTGCTGGAATCTGAGGTACCACCTCTGGCTGTCCCGGGGGTTTGTCCTGGGGTCTGGCCACTGGGGTGGGAGAAGAAACAGGCACCGATTAACAGAACAGTAACACCCTTCAACAAGGAGCGGGCCAACTCCTGCCCTAAAGGGCCACAGTCTTCGACTGAGCCAGCGATTGAGCCACCTGCGCTGAAGCAGGGACTGATTGAGCCACCTGCGCTGAAGCAGGGACTGATTGAGCCACCTGCACTGAAGCAGGGACTGATTGAGCCACCTGTGCCGAAGCTGGTATATCCCAAAAACCTGACTTGTCTTCGACTGAGCCACCTGCGCTGAAGCAGGGACTGATTGAGCCACCTGCGCTGAAGCAGCGGCAGCTTGAGCCACCTCTGCTGAAGCAGGGACTGATTGAGCCACCTGTGCTGAAGCAGGGGCTGATTGAGCCACCCGTGCTGAAGCAGGGGCTAATTGGGCCACCTCTGCTGAATCTGTTACTGATTGAGCCTCCTGTGCCGAAGCAGGTATATCCCGAAAACCTGACTTGTCGGGGGTACTTGAGTACCACAGTTGGCCCAACACCCCTGACCCATCCCATGCTATCCCTCCTATGCCTCGTGTGAAATTGCGCCGGCGAGGAAGCGTCCCCGGAGGCCAGACGGTGTCATCGGCGTTCCCTCGTTCTTACCCTACGCCATCCAGCAGCTTGCGGTAGGTCTCAATCTCCATCTCCAAGCGGGTCTTGATGTCCAGGAGCTGCTCGTACTCGGCGGTCTGGCACTCGAGGTCGGACCTGATCTGGGTCAGCTGCGCCTCGGCGTGGGAAATGCTGACCTGTATTTGGGATATCTGGACGCAGTAGCGCCCCTCGGTCTCTGCCAAGGTCTCCTCCAGAGATTTTTTCTGCCGACGGCAAGAAAATAAAAATACTGTTAAGGATTCGTCTTTAATCCATTCGAAGTAATCTCCTCCTGTTACAGGGCAGGGGACATATTTATCTCATCTAATCTGGCAATTATTTCTGCCTGCTACAGTATATACCTTTTTGGGGTGTTGAACACCTCTCTAATAGCGCGCCTGAGATCAGATGCAGTGTAAGGAACCCCAACCCTCTCTAATAGCGCATCTGAGATCAGATGCATTGTAAGGAACCCCAACCCTCTCTAATAGCGCGTCTGAGATCAGATGCATTGTGAGGAACCCCGACCCTCTCTAATAGCGCGTCTGAGATCAGATGCATTGTAATTAACCCCAACCCTCTCTAATAGCGCGTCTGAGATCAGATGCATTGTAAGGAACCCCAACCCTCTCTAATAGCGCATCTGAGATCAGATGCATTGTAAGGAACCCCAACCCTCTCTAATAGCGCGTCTGAGATCAGATGCATGTAAGGAACCCCGCCCCTCTCTAATAGCGCGTCTGAGATCAGATGCATTGTAAGGAACTCCGACCCCCTCTAATAACGCGCCTGAGATCAGATGCATTGTAAGGAACCCCGACCCTCTCTAATAGCGCGTCTGAGATCAGATGCATTGTAAGGAACCCCGACCCTCTGTAATAGCGCGTCTGAGATCAGATGCATTGTAAGGAACCCCAACCCTCTCTAATAGCGCGTCTGAAATCAGATGCATTGTAAGGAACCCCAACCCTCTCTAATAGCGCGTCTGAGATCAGATGCATTGTAAGGAACCCCGACCCTCTCTAATAGCGCGTCTGAGATCAGATGCATTGTAAGGAACCCCGACCCTCTCTAATAGCGCGTCTGAGATCAGATGCATTGTAAGGAACCCCAACCCTCTCTAATAGCGCATCAGATGAATTGTAAATACCTAGGAACCTTGATATATGCAGATCCACATATTCCCAGTGAAAACGATACCAGAACTTCACACCAGTCAGCACCAGACAACCCATGCTACAACTAGTCACACTTTTGTTTTGCTCCATACCATGGCAAGTTGAGACTGAAGTTCAATCTCCAAGGATTGGAGGGTTCTTCTAAGTTCCGAGACCTCGCTCTTGCTCGATGTCGTCGCCTGCACTCCTTGGGATATTTCTTTCTGCAAGCCGGCGCTCTGCCAGGGGAAGGGAAGAGTGATTAGCACGGGATTCCCAGCGATTTGGGGTGGGGGGGGGGATTCCATGAGCAAAGGTTTCTTACCAATTTGTCGTACTGGTCTTGGGCATCCTTGCGATTTTTTTCGGCCAGGGCCTCATACTGGGCTCTCATGTCGTTCAGCAGCTTGGTCAGATCGATGCCTGGAGCAGCATTCATTTTCACGCTGACCTCGCCCACTGTCGTTTCTGTGGTGCCTTTACCTTCCTAAATAGTGGAATGCATAACTGGTTACAATGGACCTTTGAATATGAATGCATCTAGCCCATTCATTAATGTCTCCAACTAAAGCTACGGCATAGAGTTGAAGTTCCTGCGGGACAAAGCTGTACCTCCTCATGGTTCTTCTTGAGAGCATTCAGTTCCTCGGTCAGACTCTCAACCTGGGATTCCAGGTCAGACCTGCACAGGGTCAGCTCATCCAGGACCCTACGCAGGCCGTTGATGTCGGCCTCCACGCTGTGGCGGAGGGCCAGCTCATTCTCGTACCTGACAAAAAGAAAGATATGGTTGTTGCTTCCTACATGTTCCATGATAAGTGTTGTACGGCTCACCAGGGTGACACCAGGCGATGGCCTTTATTGGAAGGTCATGGTGGCAAGCAAAGCAGTATAATGATAAATGATGGTTGCATGCCAAGGGATAAACTGAATGTCGAGTTGTTGTTGACCATTTCCTTGAGAGAGATTCTTAAACGTCTGACGTTTGTATCTATGGACTATGATGACTATGAGCATGACTTCTTACCATCGTCCTCTGGAAGATATTCATAATATACAGCTCAACTCCCGCCCTCAAGACCTCCAACAGGTCAAGTTTTAAGGATAACTCTGCTGTAGCACTGTGAGGGGTTGGAGGAGTCAGTCAAAGACTGGGCCACTTATAGAGCCACCTGTGCTGAAGCTGGGGTATCCTTGAAACTTGACCTGTTGGAGGTTCTTGAGCCCACCCCTGATATACATCATACCAGATACTTCACTGATCTAAAATTCAACTCACTTCATCTTGAAGTCATCAGCAGCCAGTCTGGCGTTGTCAATCTGCAAGACGATGCTGGCATTCTCGGTGGTTGCCTTGATGATCTGCAAAAGAGAGAGAGAGATATAGTGGTACGAGAATTGTGCAAGTTCAAGGACATCTGAAGGTCATCCTATGATA
Organism: Ascaphus truei; assembly: GCF_040206685.1. NCBI lineage: Eukaryota > Metazoa > Chordata > Amphibia > Anura > Ascaphidae > Ascaphus > Ascaphus truei. The sequence continues at coordinate 3,827,463 of NC_134505.1, read as the reverse complement.
TCCCTTCAACTAGCTTCTTAGGTGATAAAAGTGACAACAGAGTACAACTTTCTGCAAGAGGTATGGATACTGAAATAGAGGGATACCCCACAAGGCTGGTGGGATGGGGAAGCCACATACAATTCAGTGTCAGCCGTGCCTCCGGTTTTTGAAGTAGCTAGTATGAAGATGAATGCATTACGACTTGCCTGCATTCAGGCTTAAATGAAAGACAAACGAAAACGACATGTAGACCTCGATTTGTCATGTAGATCTACACCTTTGGCGTTTCGGTTGTTACAACATCATCTAGTTTCCCGGTACAGTAGTTCATTATTAACAAGTATAGGCGGACAGCCTTTGGCGCAGCCGAAGGGCAGCCAAAGGGTGTGAGCCGTTTGCTGCCGTTCGGTGATGTTAAAGCTGCTCTATTTCAATCTGAAACTCATAAACCCTTTATCCCTTGTACCCAATTTTGCAACTCTATCTCTGAATTCACTGTATAACCTCTTGTTCTTTTAATGTAACCATGCGTTTGTTATAACTCTGTGCCCAGGACATACTTGGAAACGAGAGGTAACGCTCAATGTATTACTTCTCGGTAACACATTTTTTGTAAATACAACAAATAAATGAATAAAATACGTTTGAACCTGCCAACATGTTTTGGTAAACGCAGTGAAATTCGGAGATACTAGAGAATACCACCAGGTGGACGTATAGTAGAGAGGTCCACCCCCTTCCTCTGGGATGAGTGTGGGAAGAGGTTGAATGAGGTACAGACTAGCATGTATGATCCTGTTACATTACCAAGAGGACGGTGTACGGCTAGGACCTCACATTTGCATTATGACATATCTTCAGACACAACGATCATAAAACACAGGACAACATTATTACTTAGATAAGACCACCAGTATTAAATGAAACAAAGGAGAGAGTCACAATATTTCTACACGCTGAGACAATTTTCCGGGTTTACCTTAGGTTTCAGATCTTCAATTATTTTATAGTATTTGCTGTAGTCCTTGCCCGGATCCCCGGTGGATCCCCCCGGGCGTTGCTTGTCGTACCATTCCTTAATCTTGCGTTCCAGCTCGGCATTAGCTGCTTCCAGTGCATGGACCTTGTCCAGGTAGCTGGCCAAGCGGTCGTTGAGATTCTGCATGGTTTGCTTCTCGTTGCCGGAGAAGATGCTATCGCCACCGCCATAGCCACCGCCATAGCCACCTCCACCACCACCACCACCGCCACCGCCGTGTCCACCGGCGTGTCCACCGCCGTGTCCACCGCCGTGTCCACCGCCATGTCCACCTCCGTGTCCACCGCCGTGTCCACCGCCGTAGCCACCACCACCACTACTGCCCCCACCACCATAGACAACTCCACCACCTCCATAACAGCCTCCTCCACCACCACCACTGTAGCCACCTCCACCACTGCCGTAGCCACCTCCACCACTGCCGTAGCCACCATCACCACCGCCGTAGCCACCTCCACCGCCCCCTAAACCACACTCACCATAGCCACCCCCGCCATAGCCCCCGCCTGACGACCCTACGCTAACTTTCTGTGAGGAATGGGACGACTGTTGGACAGAGCGGTAAGACATGTTGTCGAAGCAAGAGGACACCCTTTCCAGGTGTAGAGAAAGCAGCTCGAGTGGAAAGTGTGGTAGGGCGACAGCTTGGATCCTTTATACGTTGAACCCAAAGGGTGTGCCCCATCTACATTTACATTTTTGTTTCTTCTCCGATCAGCAGAATTGCTTGCCAATTTATTTCCACCTGCCTATACCTGGATCAATTTCCATTATTAATCAGCTTGCATCACCTTGTCCGCTGGCGTTGCTGCCCTCGGGGTGTTTGTTATGTTAAGATGGTTGATGGGTGGAGTGGAGAGAGTCGTTCCTCTGCAGCAGGGAGTTCACACGAGTTGTGTGTGGAAACCTCTCCCCACCCTAAGCTCTTCGATGCAGGGATTCCCCTTCTCCTCGTGTCTCATTTTCAAGTCGGGTGCGCTTATCATTGGGTTGCATTATATTTTCCTACCATGTAACCCCCAGTCTGTATATTACATGCTGCCTGTACTGTATGAAGATGAATATTACCCCCAAAATTGCCCATTTTTTTGCCTTGATACATATGCCCTAATATATCATTATAATTATAATATAATTATATATGATTAATGGTGGCAAACCCTACTTCTTTATTTTCCGATGGGCCGGGCGTTTTGGGTGCCGGAGAACAAGGGCGACAGACAATAGTACGCAGCTGTTCTGCGGAACCGGCGTCCTCTGCGCCGTGAACCGTAGCAACGAATGAGCCAAAGCGTGGTATCTACGGATACAGCGAGACTCGCGGATTTCTGGCACCGGCTGGCCCGGCGCCGGAGGCTGATGGGGGACCGATGCGGAGATACGGCGGCAGGGGGGGGGGGGAGACATTTTCGACCCTGGTTATTCTCTCCTCCGGATCGGGGGGGCTTTTAGGTACTGGGGGGGGGGGTTAAACTAAGCGGTGAGGGAGGTGGAAATGTCACACGTTTACAGTGCACGCGTCGGCGCGACCAAAAATCTGGTAGTCACTGTTATTTTATTTTTTCGGCGACGGTCTCCCCTTGCGGCCAATCAGAGTTTGTCAGCGTTTGTCATCCAATTTAATCCGTCGGCGCACGCACATCGCGGTGTAAGAAACCGCCCGTTCCCGGGCCAGGTCTCTGCGCTGTGATTGGTTAGGACGACATCTATTAAGAAGCCATAAAGAAAATCTCTGTGCTGCAATGTATGGTCTTCTGTTTTTTGTTTTTTGGTTCTTCGGATTGAGGTTTTCAGGATATCCCTGCTTCAGCACAAGGCGGCTAAATGCAAGGAGGGGGGGTGGGTATCCATTCCGGATGCATGGACGGACGGACGGAAGCCGTATCTCCGGAGCTGCGGGTTTAAGCGTTTTCGGGCCCGCAGTTCCAGAGGGAGTAACGCTACCGGTTAGAGTGTGAGCTCTTCTGCGCAGGGACTCAGAGTCAGAGACTGAGCCACTGATTGAGCCACCTGCGCTGAAGCAGGGATATCCATAAAACCTGGCCTGTTGGTGGCCCTAGAGGACAAAGTTTGAGACCCCCTGATCTAATGTCTTCTAGAGGCACCAGCCCTCCAGCAATTAAAATGTTTAAGGGGTTTAAGAGAACCGCGCGAACACATGTGGGTTGAAGGGTCGTACTCCGGCTAAGACTTCCACCGCTCCCCATCTTGGGAATCTGGGACCTGCTAAGTATTGAGGCTTGATCCTCAAGCTGAGGAACCCATTATTGCGATGGCTGCCTCTACTACTGCTGGTTCTGAAGCTATTCCATCCTCATCCGTGATATATTTGTGTCTTCACACTACCAGCAAGTGTTGAGCTGTACTAAGTAGAACAATACAGGGCCTAACCCTGAAAACCCATTATTTCTATTTTGGTTACCACGGCCTGTAAAGTGACTCGCCCAAAGCTACAGGGCGCCACGGCCTCCTGTCCCATTCCGGTATGGACGAATACTGCTTGACGCAAAATACCCAAAGCTGGTAGAGAGTGAACGTGAAGGGAAAGGTTGAGATGACAGACACAAGTGTAACCCCCAAGAAGAAGTTCTGTTGAGCGAAACGCACGTCGGGTATCAGCGACGTCAGATATGTCAGCCATGCAGGCGCAGCTCTAACTGTGTCGGCCATCACGTAGAGACTGCATCTTGGGGTACCCCAATGGTGTGTTTTCCTGGCATTATTTCCCTCTCCGCTCCTCTATTTCTCTCCCCCCTAGCAGAAGGCCTATTGTGGGGTCTGGGTAGGAGTAGAGAATGACGTAACATCACGTTGTTGGAAGATAACCCAACGTTGGGCTACAGCAACGTGACGTTGGGCTTAGGTTGTTGAGATGTAGCCCGGCCGTTGTTGTTGCGCGTCATTATCTTGGGAGATACCGCGTTAAGTTGGGGAACATAACGTCCGTACCTGCTTTAGGTAACGAGGTGGAAAGAGCTCCGACTTAACAAAGCCCTGAGGATCTGGGCCTAAGAGGTCCACCATCCAGTCTGCAAGCGAATGTCCACGCCGCCCGGGACAGTGTCTGCGGCGCTCGGGATAGCGTCTGCCGCGATGGAGTTGCGAGGGGTTCTGAACGGGACCCCCCCCCCCCCACGTTAATCCTTCGGTCTTGCTACAGCTGCACCTCCCCAGTATCAAGAGGTTACTTTGACCCGACGCTCAGGACATAGCCTGCAACGTTTCGCAATAAGGTCCAGACGTCGAGTACCTCGAGTAGTGGGTTAAATGAATATACTATGGCAGAACCCGAGGGGAGAATCTTTACAGTGGGAAGCAAATGACATATATCTCAACAAATATATCTGCACCACTTATGGAACATAACATATATTTCTAGTGTGTTGGAAACCAGACACTGGATGTCACTGTCCCTCCACTCATGACCACACGCATGAGCTACGATCACACGGCTTATTAAAATGATTATTGACAATGTGCTCTTCCAAAATCCTCGCTTTGAGTCATCGAACACATCGGTGGCAGGTGAAGTTATGTCTCCTGCCAAGATTATGTAGGATATTGCTTGGTCTGCCGCTCTAAGTTATGTTTCCGACCGGGAAACAGCGTTGCAGTCGTTCGTGGTAACTACACGCAGCTTAGGTGTAAAGTTAAAGTAAACGCAGACAACGTAACGATACGTTAGTTAGGCCATACACCCAGACCCTGAAATAAGGCTTCTGCAGGGCCAGGATGGGGTGTAACCCCACAGTTAGGGATGATGTACCCTATCTCATTGTGATACCCTGCATTGTTTTCCTTCTGGCACTGCTAACGGGATGTATTTTGACTGTTGGGTCTGCATATAATGTATTTATTTATAAGACCATTTATAGTGCGTCCTTATCCAGGGCGCTGCGCATTCGTTAGTACAGACACAATCTATGGTTTTTTGGTGCCTGAGGCACAGGGCGATAAAGTGACTTGCCCAAGGTCACAAGGAGCCGACACTGGGAATTGAACCAGGCTCCCCTGCTTCACACTCACTGCCCTGGAACAGGAGTGTGTGTTCCCTGCCTGCGCCCCTCAGCCTCGCTGTTGCAACAATGTTTCGATCCCTTTTTACCAGGCTGGACGGCGCCCCCTGCCCTTCCTAGGGGGTAATGTCCCAGTTAATTTCCCAGCAGCCCAGACCAGCATGCTGTCTCTTAGTAACAGCAGCCATCCGGAGCTGTCATCTCTCCTATCCTGGGAAAGTTACGGATTTTTACCTATTCCTATATCCTGCATTTATCCCACTTCCCTCATCGCTCCCCTTCCCCTCCATCTCTTCCCCTACCCTCCATCGCTCCCCCTCCCCTCCATCGCTCCCCTTCCCCTCCATCTCTGCCCCTTCCCCTCCATCGCTCCCCTTCCTCCTCCATTGCTCTCATGTCCCAGTATTCCCTCGGTACTTCCCCCCCATTTATTTGTATGTTGTTGCCCCAAATAAACACTTCAGCCAGTGAGAAGTTTCCCTCGCTTGATATATGGGATTGAGTTAACATGCCCCTACTCATCTCTCAGGCTGTGCTTGGTCCAGAACACTCAGTATCATCGTTTTGTCGAGTCAGTGTCCTTTACTCGCTGAGCCTCCTTCTGGACATTGATGGTACTGCATTAACCTTACTGATCTAGGTAACCGGGGGGCGGGGGGACGGGGGTGCGGGGGGATGGGGAGGTGACCAGCTCCAGGTTTTTTAATCTGTGCCTATCCTTTCTTGATTAAATTAACCCTGTCCACACTGGCTTAGTGGACGGGAGCAGTGAGGGGGGAAGCATGGTGGGATGACGCTCTTTGGGGAGACGCTCTTTGGGGAGACTCGTGTGTTCTCGTACCAAAGAGAGCCCTGAGGTGAAGGGATAGCAGATGGACCATGCCAATGGCCGTGCTCCTCACTAACATCTAACGGAAAGGAGATGAGTGGGACCATATCAATGGCATTAAGAAGCTGGCTGGGCGGCAGAAGCTCCGACCAACATCTGCAATGTCCCTTCTGCCCTGTGCCCCATATATATATATATCTATGTCGGCAACGTGTGGCCCTCTTGAGGATGCCAGGACCGCACATACGGCCCTTGAGGTATGTCTTGTGGTCGACCCCTGCTCTAAGGTCTCACCAAACTCTGGAAGTGAGTAGACTTCCCCATCACAATCTCTACAAAGGGTGGTCATTCATCAGCAGAGTTATGTGCATGTATTCATGGTTATAACATCATTTTGAGTGGTACTATTTGGTACACGGGGAAGGCCTTCTTAGATGTCCTTTGGATGTTGGCTACCATTTAGCAGAATGTGGTGTGGTGCCTGTGTGGGGTTATTAGCAGTGGTGTATGTCCTCGCTATCATGCACATACGACCAACGTTTGATAGAGACCGGTCATCGACGCGGAGAAAATGGCAGGCGGTCACTTTGAACAAAACCAGTAGACCAAGTGAGTCTTGCTTCAGAAAAGAGTTTATTTGGATAAATCATGCAAAGAGAGAGAAATACATGGGGCGATTAACATTGAACAGAGCAAGCACAACCACTGGTGGTATGGATACCGGTATATGTACCTTCCAACCGTATACACGTACCGGATCCTTTAAAGACTACCGTGCAGCTATAGGTTTAACCAGTGTGGCTCTAAATTAACCTTCTTTCAGTAATCCATCAAGTGGTCACATCCCAAACTAGTGCAGTCCCGTGAAAGAAAGGGAAATAAACAAAAAAAAAGGATTTCTATATCAATCCTGCAGGTTTCCAGTTTGCAGTAATAGTGTTTTTTTTTTCATGAAAAGATGGCCGTCCCGTCCCCAGTTAGACCTTCTCTTCCACTTCCACCACTTTGCTGGACACGACCTTCCCATCGACCACCTCTTCAATGAATTTTTTCACTTTGATAGTTCTCACCGATCCTAATTAGAAAAAAAAAATACAATTAAAAAATTAATCTCGGGTTCGATCAACGATAGCAGGGAGCGGGTTACAGCGGGCGATGATAGCAGGGAGCGGGTTACAGCGGGCGATGATAGCAGGGAGCGGGTTACAGCGGGCGATGATAGCAGGGAGCGGGTTACAGAGGGCGATGATAGCAGGGAGCGGGTTACAGAGGGCGATGATAGCAGGGAGCGGGTTACAGCGGGCGATGATAGCAGGGAGCGGGTTACAGCGGGCGATGATAGCAGGGAGCGGGTTACAGCGGGCGATGATAGCAGGGAGGGGGTTACAGCGGGCGATGATAGCAGGGAGCGGGTTACAGCGGGCGATGATAGCAGGGAGCGGGTTACAGCGGGCGATGATAGCAGGGAGCGGGTTACAGCGGGCGATGATAGCAGGGAGAGGGTTACAGCGGGCGATGATAGCAGGGAGAGGGTTACAGCGGGCGATGATAGCAGGGAGCGGGTTACAGAGGGCGATGATAGCAGGGAGCGGGTTACAGCGGGCGATGATAGCAGGGAGCGGGTTACAGCGGGCGATGATAGCAGGGAGAGGGTTACAGCGGGCGATGATAGCAGGGAGCGGGTTACAGAGGGCGATGATAGCAGGGAGCGGGTTACAGCGGGCGATGATAGCAGGGAGCGGGTTACAGCGGGCGATGATAGCAGGGAGCGGGTTACAGCGGGCGATGATAGCAGGGAGAGGGTTACAGCGGGCGATGATAGCAGGGAGCGGGTTACAGAGGGCGATGATAGCAGGGAGCGGGTTACAGCGGGCGATGATAGCAGGGAGCGGGTTACAGAGGGCGATGATAGCAGGGAGCGGGTTACAGCGGGCGATGATAGCAGGGAGCGGGTTACAGCGGGCGATGATAGCAGGGAGCGGGTTACAGCGGGCGATGATAGCAGGGAGCGGGTTACAGCGGGCGATGATAGCAGGGAGCGGGTTACAGAGGGCGATGATAGCAGGGAGCGGGTTACAGCGGGCGATGATAGCAGGGAGCGGGTTACAGCGGGCGATGATAGCAGGGAGCGGGTTACAGCGGGCGATGATAGCAGGGAGCGGGTCACAGCGGGCGATGATAGCAGGGAGCGGGTTACAGCGGACGTGTGAAATCTCCCGGCTAGTCATCGATGTACCCGAACCCCTGTGTAATGCGGCAGGCAGAAGTTTATAGGGGACCCCGTGTTACAATGAAGAAGAAGCATAGAGTGACAAGCTGCGTGCTCGTTTGCACGCCGGTGCCCAGAATGGCTGCGCGGTATACTAAGAGATAATGGGGAAGGGCGGGGTTGCAGACCTGTGAACGTGTCACCTAATTAAGAAACTTATTAAAAGATTCAGTTATAAGACTTGTTTTCTTTTTTTGTGTGTGTGGGTTAGACCTCAAATGTCCACTACCCCTTCGTGTCCAGTAGGGGGCAGGAGAGGATTTGTGATCACGGCTTAAACGTTTCTTTTACTTGGCAATAATTCGCTACGGGTAAAAGGCGAATAACTTGGGTCTAAGTTGTCAGCGAACCTGTTGATTTGGGATTTTCTTTGGGACTAACATCCCTACAATTGTCACTTTGAAGCAGCCAGACAAGGACTTCTACTGAGGCAAGAGACACATTCCAGCGTCGGAAGTAACGCACAGACCGGTGCTTCTTAACCTGGGGTGCTGCGCCGCCATGGGGCGCTGTAACACCCAGGGGTGCCTCGGGCTGACGGGTGCTGACGTGTACAATGTACGATCAGGCTCGGAGTCACAAGGACTGACCGCCGGTGGATGTTGTTATTAGTTTAACACTCCTACAAAAACGTGGCGGCAGTGACACGTTTGGGGGGGGGGACTGGTAGGGTGGTGTAGCAGAACCTCCTACATGTTGTGTGCCTGAAACAGGCACCGCGCTGGTTCCTCTACTGGTCCAGCACTCCTGCCAACCGACCCCCCCCCCCCGCGGAAGCCCCACCCCCCCATGCAGCGTGCCGCGCACCCGTAGCGCTCTGCGTAATACGCGCAGCCGGTCTCGCTAATGTCCGCCTTTGTTATTTATTTTAAATACGCTACTCATCAAGAAACGCAGAAGTAAGGCGCGCGCAGGAAGTCAGGGCGGACGCCCGCCCCGATGATCTACAGCCCGGGACTATAGGAGCTCTTCCCTGCTCCGCAGAGCTTACAATCTATGTTTTGTTGGTGTCTTGTTGTTTTATAATCCCCCCCCCCCCCCGTGCTGTATTGTCTTTGCACAGCACAGTGTACACTGTGAGTGCTATATAAGTGAAGGTATACATACATCTTTTACCTTTGCTGGAATCTGAGGTTCCACCTCTGGTTGTCCCGGGGGTTTGTCCTGGGGTCTGGCCACTGGGGTGGGAGAAGAAACAGGCACCGATTAACAGAACAGTAACACCCTTCAACAAGGAGCGGGCCAACTCCTGCCCTAAAGGGCCACAGTCTTCGACTGAGCCAGCGATTGAGCCACCTGCGCTGAAGCAGGGACTGATTGAGCCACCTGCGCTGAAGCAGGGACTGATTGAGCCACCTGCGCTGAAGCAGGGACTGATTGAGCCACCTGTGCCGAAGCTGGTATATCCCGAAAACCTGACTTGTCTTCGACTGAGCCACCTGCGCTGAAGCAGGGACTGATTGAGCCACCTGCGCTGAAGCAGGGGCAGCTTGAGCCACCTCTGCTGAAGCAGGGACTGATTGAGCCACCTGTGCTGAAGCAGGGGCTGATTGAGCCACCCGTGCTGAAGCAGGGGCTAATTGGGCCACCTCTGCTGAATCTGTTACTGATTGAGCCTCCTGTGCCGAAGCAGGTATATCCCGAAAACCGGACTTGTCGGGGGTACTTGAGTACCACAGTTGGCCCAACACCCCTGACCCATCCCATGCTATCCCTCCTATGCCTCGTGTGAAATTGCGCCGGCGAGGAAGAGTCCCCGGAGGCCAGACGGTGTCATCGGCGTTCCCTCGTTCTTACCCTACGCCATCCAGCAGCTTGCGGTAGGTCTCAATCTCCATCTCCAAGCGGGTCTTGATGTCCAGGAGCTGCTCGTACTCGGCGGTCTGGCACTCGAGGTCGGACCTGATCTGGGTCAGCTGCGCCTCGGCGTGGGAAATGCTGACCTGTATTTGGGATATCTGGACGCAGTAGCGCCCCTCGGTCTCTGCCAAGGTCTCCTCCAGAGATTTTTTCTGCCGACGGCAAGAAAATAAAAATACTGTTAAGGATTCGTCTTTAATCCATTCGAAGTAATCTCCTCCTGTGACAGGGCAGGGGACATATTTATCTCATCTAATCTGGCAATTATTTCTGCCTGCTACAGTATATACCTTTTTGGGGTGTTGAACACCTCTCTAATAGCGCGCCTGAGATCAGATGCAGTGTAAGGAACCCCGACCCTCTCTAATAGCGCGTCTGAGATCAGATGCTTTGTAAGGAACCCCAACCCTCTCTAATAGCGCGTCAGATGAATTGTAAATACCTAGGAACCTTGATATATGCAGATCCACATATTCCCAGTGAAAACGATACCAGAACTTCACACCAGTCAGCACCAGACAACCCATGCTACAACTAGTCACACTTTTGTTTTGCTCCATACCATGGCAAGTTGAGACTGAAGTTCAATCTCCAAGGATTGGAGGGTTCTTCTAAGTTCCGAGACCTCGCTCTTGCTCGATGTCGTCGCCTGCACTCCTTGGGATATTTCTTTCTGCAAGCCGGCGCTCTGCCAGGGGAAGGGAAGAGTGATTAGCACGGGATTCCCAGCGATTTGGGGTGGGGGGGGGGATTCCATGAGCAAAGGTTTCTTACCAATTTGTCGTACTGGTCTTGGGCATCCTTGCGATTTTTTTCGGCCAGGGCCTCATACTGGGCTCTCATGTCGTTCAGCAGCTTGGTCAGATCGATGCCTGGAGCAGCATTCATTTTCACGCTGACCTCGCCCACTGTCGTTTCTGTGGTGCCTTTACCTTCCTAAATAGTGGAATGCATAACTGGTTACAATGGACCTTTGAATATGAATACATCTAGCCTATTCATTAATGTCTCCAACTAAAGCTACGGCATAGAGTTGAAGTTCCTGCGGGACGAAGCTGTACCTCCTCATGGTTCTTCTTGAGAGCATTCAGTTCCTCGGTCAGACTCTCAACCTGGGATTCCAGGTCAGACTTGCTCAGGGTCAGCTCATCCAGGACCCTACGCAGGCCGTTGATGTCGGCCTCCACGCTGTGGCGGAGGGCCAGCTCATTCTCGTACCTGACAAAAAGAAAGATATGGTTGTTGCTTCCTACATGTTCCATGATAAGTGTTGTACGGCTCACCAGGGTGACACCAGGAGATGGCCTTTATTGGAAGGTCATGGTGGCAAGCAAAGCAGTATAATGATAAATGATGGTTGCATGCCAAGGGATAAACTGAATGTTGAGTTGTTGTTGACCATTTCCTTGAGAGAGATTCTTAAACGTCTGACGTTTGTATCTATGGACTATGATGACTATGAGCATGACTTCTTACCATCGTCCTCTGGAAGATATTCATAATATACAGCTCAACTCCCGCCCTCAAGACCTCCAACAGGTCAAGTTTTAAGGATAACTCTGCTGTAGCACTGTGAGGGGTTGGAGGGGTCAGTCAAAGACTGAGCCACTGATAGAGCCACCTGTGCTGAAGCTGGGGTATCCTTGAAACTTGACCTGTTGGAGGTTCTTGAGCCCCCCCCCTGATATACATCATACCAGATACTTCACTGATCTAAAATTCAACTCACTTCATCTTGAAGTCATCAGCAGCCAGTCTGGCGTTGTCAATCTGCAAGACGATGCTGGCATTCTCGGTGGTTGCCTTGATGATCTGCAAAAGAGAGAGAGATATATAGTGGTACGAGAATTGTGCAAGTTCAAGGACATCTGAAGGTCATCCTATGATATCCCTTCAACTAGCTTCTTAGGTGATAAAAGTGACAACAGAGTACAACTTTCTGCAAGAGGTATGGATACTGAAATAGAGGGATACCCCACAAGGCTGGTGGGATGGGGAAGCCACATACAATTCAGTGTCAGCCGTGCCTCCGGTTTTTGAAGTAGCTAGTACGAAGATGAATGCATTACGACTTGCCTGCATTCAGGCTTAAATGATAGACAAACGAAAACGACATGTAGACCTCGATTTGTCATGTAGATCTACACCCTTGGCGTTTCGGTTGTTACAACATCATCTAGTTTCCCGGTACAGTAGTTCATTATTAACAAGTATAGGCGGACAGCCTTTGGCGCAGCCGAAGGGCAGCCAAAGGGTGTGAGCCGTTTGCTGCCATTCGGTGATGTTAAAGCTGCTCTATTTCAATCTGGAACTCATAAACCCTTTATCCCTTGTACCCAATTTTCCAACTCTATCTCTGAATTCACTTTATAATCTCTTGTTCTTTTAATGTAACCATGCATTTGTTATAACTCTGTGCCCAGGACATACTTGGAAACGAGAGGTAACGCTCAATGTATTACTTCTCGGTAACACATTTTTTGTAAATACAACAAATAAATGAATAAAATACGTTTGAACCTGCCAACATGTTTTGGTAAACGCAGTGAAATTCGGAGATACCAGAGAATACCACCAGGTGGACATATAGTAGAGAGGTCCACCCCCTTCCTCGGGGATGAGTGTGGGAAGAGGTTGAATGAGGTACAGACTAGCATGTATGATCCTGTTACATTACCAAGAGGACGGTGTACGGCTAGGACCTCACATTTCCATTATGACATATCTTCAGACACAACGATCATAAAACACAGGACAACATTATTACTTAGATAAGACCACCAGTATTAAATGAAACAAAGGAGAGAGTCACAATATTTCTACACGCTGAGACAGTTTTCCGGGTTTACCTTAGGTTTCAGATCTTCAATTATTTTATAGTATTTGCTGTAGTCCTTGCCCGGTTCCCCGGTGGATCCCCCCGGGCGTTGCTTGTCGTACCATTCCTTAATCTTGCGTTCCAGCTCGGCATTAGCTGCTTCCAGTGCATGGACCTTGTCCAGGTAGCTGGCCAAGCGGTCGTTGAGATTCTGCATGGTTTGCTTCTCGTTGCCGGAGAAGATGCTATCGCCACCGCCATAGCCACCGCCACCGCCATAGCCACCTCCACCACCGCCACCACCGCCGTGTCCACCGCCGTGTCCACCGCCGTGTCCACCGCCGTGTCCACCACCGTGTCCACCTCCGTGTCCACCGCCGTGTCCACCGCCGTAGCCACCACCACCACTACCGCCCCCACCACCATAGACAACTCCACCACCTCCATAACAGCCTCCTCCACCACCACCACTGTAGCCACCTCCACCACTGCCGTAGCCACCTCCACCACTGCCGTAGCCACCATCACCACCGCCGTAGCCACCTCCACCGCCCCCTAAACCACACTCACCATAGCCACCCCCGCCATAGCCCCCGCCTGACGACCCTACGCTAACTTTCTGGGAGGAATGGGACGACTGTTGGACAGAGCGGTAAGACATGTTGTCGAAGCAAGAGGACACCCTTTCCAGGTGTAGAGAAAGCAGCTCGAGTGGAAAGTGTGGTAGGGCGACAGCTTGGATCCTTTATACGTTGAACCCAAAGGGTGTGCCCCATCTACATTTACATTTTTGTTTCTTCTCCGATCAGCAGAATTGCTTGCCAATTTATTTCCAACTGCCTATACCTGGATCAATTTCCATTATTAATCAGCTTGCATCACCTTGTCCGCTGGCGTTGCTGCCCTCGGGGTGTTTGTTATGTTAAGATGGTTGATGGGTGGAGTGGAGAGAGTCGTTCCTCTGCAGCAGCGAGTTCACACGAGTTGTGTGTGGAAACCTCTCCCCACCCTAAGCTCTTCGATGCAGGGATTCCCCTTCTCCTCGTGTCTCATTTTCAAGTCGAGTGCGTTTATCATTGGGTTGCATTATATTTTCCTACCATGTAACCCCCAGTCTGTATATTACATGCTGCCTGTATGAAGATGAATATTACCCCCAAAATTGCCAATTTTTTTGCCTTGATACATATGCCCTAATATATCATTATAATTATAATATAATTCTATATAATTATGGGGTGGCAAACCCTACTTCTTTATTTTCCGATGGGCTGGGCATTTTGGGTGCCGGAGAACAAGGGTGACAGACAATAGTACACAGCTGTTCTGGTGGCCCTAGAGGACAAAGTTTGAGACACCCTGATCTAATGTCTTCTAGAGGCGTCAGCCCTCCAGCAATTAAAATGTTTAAGGTGTCCCGTCCCCCCCGTGGCCCTTTTATTAACCTTACTTGCCCGTCATTGCTCTACGGTTTAGGGGTGTCAGAACTGGCACCCGTTTCCTTCCAATGGGCGCAGGGAGAGCGGTTTATAACAGGGCTGCCTGTGTATCCATCTGTGTTCCTGTATCTTTGGCCCTGCTCACAACTGTGTGAGCAGTTCGCCGGTGGACCAGCAGGAGATACACGCGGGAGGTAAGCCTAACACATTCAGGGAAGGGACAGCCGGCAAGTGAGCCGTGCCGGATCAGACAGGAGATCGCAGCCCACGTTGACTAAGCCTGACTACGCCACAGGACACCTTTGCGTTGCCGGACGACATCCATTCAAGTCAATCGGGCCACGTCCGCTAAGCTGAGCGAGTGAGTGGGGGGGCGTGCCATGGCATTGTGCTGCATTGTAAAGATGGCGCCGTGTCTCGTGAGGCAGAGAGAACCGCGGGAACACATGTGGGTTGAAGGGTCGTACTCCGGCTAAGACTTCCACCGCTCCCCATCTTGGGAATCTGGGACCTGCTAAGTATTGAGGCTTGATCCTCAAGCTGAGGAACCCATTATTGCGATGGCTGCCTCTACTACTGCTGGTTCTGAAGCTATTCCATCCTCATCCGTGATATATTGTGTCTTCACACTACCAGCAAGTGTTGAGCTGTACTAAGTAGAACAATACAGGGCCTAACCCTAAAAACCCATTATTTCTATTTTGGTTACCACGGCCTGTAAAGTGACTCGCCCAAAGCTACAGGGCGCCACGGCCTCCTGTCCCATTCCGGTATGGACGAACACTGCTTGACGCAAAATACCCAAAGCTGGTAGAGAGTTAACGTGAAGGGAAAGGTTGATATGACAGACACAAGTGTAACCCCCAAGAAGAAGTTCTGTTGAGCGAAAAGCGCGTCGGGTATCAGCGACGTCAGATATGTCAGCCATGCAGGCGCAGCTCTATCTGTGTCAGCCATCACGTAGAGACTGCGTCTTGGGGTACCCCAAGGGTGTGTTTTCCTGGCATTATTTCCCTCTCCGCTCCTCTATTTCTCTCCCCCCCTAGCAGAAGGCCTATTGTGGGGTCTGGGTAGGAGTAGAGAATGACGTAACATCACGTTGTTGGAAGATAACCCAACGTTTGGCTACAGCAACGTGACGTTAGGCTTAGGCTGTTGAGATGTAGCTGGCCGTTGTTGTTGCGCGTCATTATCTTGGGAGATACCGCGTTAAGTTGGGGAACATAACGTCCATACCTGCTTTAGGTAACGAGGTAGGAAGAGCTCCAACTTAACAAAGCCCTGAGGATCTGGGCCTAAGAGGTCCACCATCCAGTCTGCAAGCGAATGTCCACGCCGCCCAGGACAGTGTCTGCGGCGCTCGGGATAGCGTCTGCCGCGATGGAGTTGCGAAGGGTTCTGAACGGGACCTCCCCCCCCCACGTTAATCCTTCGGTCTTGCTACAGCTGCACCTCCCCAGTATCAAGAGGTTACTTTGACCCGACACTCAGGACATAGCCTGCAACGTTTCGCAATAAGGTCCAGACGTCGAGTACCTCGAGTAGTGGGTTAAATGAATATACTATGGCAGAACCCGAGGGGAGAATCTTTACAATGGTAAGCAAATGACATATATCTCAACACATATATCTGCACCACTTATGGAACATAACATATATTTCTAGTGTGTTGGAAACCAGACACTGGATGTCACTGTCCCTCCACTCATGACCACACGCACGAGCTACGATCACACGGCTTATTAAAATGATTATTGACAATGTGCTCTTCCAAATCCTCGCTTTGAGTCATCGAACACATCGGTGGCAGGTGAAGTTATGTCTCCTGCCAAGAATATGTTTCACCACCATTAATTAAAAAAAGATGATCAGACAGAGGTGTTCTTCTGGGAGAGAGAGAGAGAGAGAGTTTTTTCTGCGTATCGACAAAATACTCGTTCTTGTTTGAGGCTTTCGGCGATGCTGGGAGACAAAAATGTAGGCTACTGTTTGAGCTGGTTGGAACATGTTCTAAAGAGAGTGACTAATGGCAGAGGTGCATATTGCTGCTGTGTGTGTGTTTAGTGTGTGTGTGTGTGTCTGACATTGGGCGTGGGTGGGAATTTGAGAGCATAACATCTGAAAAGGGAGCGGGGTATGAACTGCCAACTATTTCACGGGGGCAGTGTTTCAAAGGCAATGTCCACCATTCCTTTGGCCGACCTGATGAAGACCATTGGAAGCACCCAGACACAAAGCATCAGAGTTTTGGTTTGATGCAATAATAAAGAGACGGGACGTCTGGCAGACCCCAAGTAATGGGGAACCAGACCTTAAAGAAGCTATCCAACCCGATTTTTGATTTTCTTTTTCTTTTTCTTTAGACAGGGTTGAAGCAGGGGGTCTCCGAAGTCGTACACCGTTCATTTCATCTCCGGGGATCCCCTGCTTCATATATGTAATATAATAATATAAATAACAAATAATGCAAATAACACATGCTGGGGATAAGCGCTTCAGACATACAAATAACATTCAGGAATAGGAGTCCCTGCTCCGAAGAGCTTACAATCTAAGTAGGAAGGACGTACAGAGACAGTGGGAGGGCGTTCTGGTCAGTGCGTCTGCAGGGGGCCAAGCTTTATGTATGAGGTGTATAGTATCAGCCACGGAGATACTCGTATGCTTCGTTAAGCAGGTGTGTTTTAAGGTGGGTCTTAAAGGTGGATAGAGAGGGTGCTAGTCGGTTGTTGAGGGGAAGGGCATTCCAGAGGTGTGGGGCAGTCAGTGAGAAAAGTTTTAGGCAGCAGAGGGCTTTAGATACAAAAGGGGGCAAAGAGAAGACATCCTTGTGCAGAACGCAAGCGATTGGGCAGGTGTATAGTGAGATATTAGGGTGAGATGTAAGGAGGGGCAGAGGAGGGTATAGTGAGATATTAGGGTGAGATGTAAGGAGGGGCAGAGGAGAGTATAGTGAGATATTAGGGTGAGATGTAAGGAGGGGCAGAGGAGGGTATAGTGAGATATTAGGGTGAGATGTAAGGAGGGGCAGGGGGGGTATAGTGAGATATTACGGTGAGGTGTAAGGAGGGGCAGAGGAGTGTATAGTGAGATATTAGGGTGAAATGTAAGGAGGGGCAGAGGAGGGTATAGTGATATATTGGGGTGAGATGTAAGGAGGGGCAGAGGAGGGTATCGTGATATATTAGGGTGAGATGTAAGGAGATGCAGAGGATGGTGTAGTGAGAGATTAGGGTGAGATGTAAGGAGGAGCAGAGGAGGGTATAGTGAGATATTAGGGTGAGATGTGAGGAGGAGCAGAGGAGGGTATAGTGAGATATTAGGGTGAGATGTAAGGAGGGGCAGAGGAGGGTATAGTGAGATATTAGGGTGAGATGTAAGGAGGAGCAGAGGAGGGTATAGTGAGATATTAGGGTGAGATGTAAGGAGGGGCAGAGGAGGGTATAGTGAGATATTAGGGTGAGATGTAAGGAGGAGCAGAAGAGTGTAAAGCCTTAAAAGTGAGGAGGAGAATTGAGTGTGAGATGCAGGATTTGATAGGAAGCCAGGAGAGGGATTTCAGCAATGGAGACGCTGAGACAGATTTAGGAAGAGTAGAGTGATTTGGGCAGCAGCGTTTAGGATAGATTGTAGGGGAGACGGGCGAGAGGCAGGAAGGCCGGACAGCAGCAGGTTACAGGAGACGGGAGAGAATACAATGTATACAGAGCACAGTTGCAGATTGTAGGGGGGACAGGCGAGAGGCAGGAAGGCCGGACAGCAGGAGGTTACAGGAGACGGGAGAGAATACAATGTATACAGAGCACAGTTACAGATTGTAGGGGGGACAGGCGAGAGGCAGGAAGGCCGGACAGCAGGAGGTTACAGGAGACGGGAGAGAATACAATATATACAGAGCACAGATACAGATTGTAGGGGGGACAGGTGAGAGGCAGGAGGGCCGTACAGCAGGAGGTTAAAGGAGACGGGAGAGAATACAATGTACTGCACCGACACACTTTATTCGAGCAAATACCCAGTATGTACCTGGCAGATACCTGGAATGCGCCGCTCCTCACCTCTGACAAGCCCCGTTGCGTTTGCCTTCCAAGCCTGGGTTCATGCCTGGCTGACGGGCGGCTGATCTGTTAAATGATAATGATTAGGATTTAATAGGCTGCAATGCTTCGCGTGTCTACCAGATGGCATAAATTCATGAATTGTAATGCAGTATATATATATATATACTGTGCAGTATTGCAGCCAGCGGGAATAAAATGCTTCAATCCCTGCTTGGAAAATACCTCAATGCACTCGGGCAGAAAACAGTCATAAACCTCAATACACCCGGGTATACCCAAATTCGTGGGACTAGCCGAGCTCGAATAAAGTGTGTCGCCAGTGTATACAGAGCACAGTTACAGATTGTAGGGGACACAGGCGAGAGGCAGGAAGGCCGGACAGCAGGAGGTTACAGGAGACGGGAGAGAATACAATGTATACAGAGCACAGTTACAGATTGTAGGGGACACAGGCGAGAGGCAGGAAGGCCGGACAGCAGGAGGTTACAGGAGACGGGAGAGAATACAATATATACAGAGCACAGTTACAGATTGTAGGGGAGACGGGCGAGAGGCAGGAAGGCCGGACAGCAGCAGGTTACAGGAGACGGGAGAGAATACAATGTATACAGAGCACAGTTACAGATTGTAGGGGACACAGGCGAGAGGCAGGAGGGCCGTACAGCAGGAGGTTACAGGAGACGGGAGAGAATACAATGTATACAGAGCACAGTTACAGATTGTAGGGGAGACAGGTGAGAGGCAGGAAGGCCGGACAGCAGGAGGTTACAATAATCGAGAAGGGAGAGAATACAATACTCTTGCAGGCCTTCCAACGTGTAACATTGTACGGTCTCCTTTTTGCAACACTAGTGGAAGGGCCCATGTTACATATGTTGAGTGCAACATTAGAATGGTGCATTTTAAGCCCCGCTGGGCCCCGTAGAGACGGCATGTTATGCTGCTCCAGCAGCCAAAGAGTTAATGACAGCAATGACTGCCTTATGGCTAGAACAAAGGAAGCAAGACGTTCCCAGGCCGTGTACCCGCCGCCGCCGCTGCTGCTGCACCCCTGTGCACTGCGACATCTGCCAAAGTCCAAAGGCGGACAACTGGGTCCTGCCCAATTACGGTGAAAGGAAGGGCGTGTCTGGGATGAGAACCGGTCCTCCGTCAGTGATTCAATGGCTGCAATTTTTCACGCACATGCCGAGTACGTCCATCAATCAAACGCGGATGTGAGAAATGAAAGCGGGGGGACCTCGATCATCCTAACATTTGTTGGGAGCACACACGCAAACCCTTCCACCAGTAGGCAAGAAGCGCCTCCCCGAAAAAGAGGTGCCAGTCTGGGATATCACAAGGCTGTTAATAAGGGGTCTCGCAGTTAACGCTGATCATTAGGTAGGAAGTAGAGTTTTCGCCCCAAATCCGCTTTGTTCCGGATTTTCTCGCATTTCCAAACCCTAAAAATCCGTTCCGCGTTGTTAAAATGCGCCAACGGATTTGGTCGTTTTTTTTTTTAAAAAATCCGCGCGGATTGAGCAAAAGCCCCGCCGCCGGATACAAACCTGCGGACGCATTTGTAGAATCCGATCCGCGGAATCGACGATCCGTTGGGGGGATTCTGAAGAACCGACAAATTCTCAGAGCGCGTCACAATGACAATATATAGCGCGGGGTACGCCGCACATAGGCTTGTTACAGACACAGTCCCTGCCCTGCAGAGCTTACAATCTATGTTTTTGGTGCCTGAGACACAGGGAGATAAAGTGACGTGCCCAAGGTCACACAGAGGTGACACCGGGAATTGAACCAGGCTCCCCTTCTATAAACTCAAGGTCATTGTTACCAGCCAGCGTCTTTACCCAGTGAACCCCACTTCTCCACCCCCTTCATTTCACGAACAATGCCGACCTTTCGCCTTTTTTGTTGTTGTTGGTTTTAATTAGAAACCCACGGTGGGACTTTCCGAACAACCCGCGGTCCGAATCGCTTTCTGCTCGTAATTAAAACGTAATCAACGACACTTAAATTGCAGGTAATGATATACATTTGTTTGGTAAGTAATACAATTACTTGCAAAATATGTAGGTTGCGTGCTTTGGGGCGGTCACACCCAACACGGAGCGTTGCCAAAGGTTCATGGGAAAATAAATAAATCGACAGTCGGTGAGAACAGGTCTTGTTGAAACCTGCCACAATTTTATGATACTATTTTAGTAATAAGGCGTTAAAGTCACTGTCCGGCTTCATTTTCAGCTGTCCTGCCGCGATGGACTCAAAATAGGGGGTAATTTGGGTGAGCCAGACGTGATATACATGGGAGGGTGAACAATTAGAACCGGTTCAACCAGAACTAAACCTCCCCCCCCCCCCAGTCATTACAGGTTTAGAGTGGACAGACTCACAATCGTGCCTATGAGAAGAATTTTAAGCCCCTATCCCGCCCGTCACAAATATGTGACAAAATTTCAGCATTTTTCCCCCCCAGTTCTAGAATCCATACATTTCGGCTCAAATGTATTCACCATCGTTATACCACAAGAGAATGGGGCACCAGTGGCCTTCTGTTTTCCTGCAAGGTATCGCGTTGAACGGCACTGCTTAGTAGAAAGGGGCCACACGCTGTCGCAGAGGGGACGTGGGATCGACGCCCCGAGCACACGCACGCGTCTTTAGCTGTAAGTCGCTGAATAGGTGATGTAGGCCTAGCTTCTTCTCTCTCTCTCTCTCTCTCTCTCTCTCTCTCTCTCTCTCTCTCTTATCGAGGCACGGGGGAGAGATAGAGAGAGAGAGAGAGAGAGAGAGAGAGAGAGTCGGGTGTGGACGAGAGCCACATCCACCACCCAGCCCCGGATTATACACCCGTCTTGTCACAGTGACACAGGTCGGGCGTAATTCGGGGCCTGTTCCACTTGGCCGATAATCCATGAAACATATTTCAGTTAATGTTACCGTTTTGGTTGGTCAAAGAGCTGGATGACTTGCTTGGTGACCCATCTCCACAGACGGTTCGCTGTGTTATTTTTAGTATATTTAAGTAAGAAGAGGGAAGTACCTTGTAGCAGTAATTATGTGGATGTGGCCTTATTAAAGATGAGCATTACCAGCAGCCCTGCCACTTGATGCGTCTGCGTTTCTTGCTACAGTTGTAGTCGTAGTCCTGAGATCGAGGAGTAGGTGTTTGGCTACTGCATGTTTGGATACAATTGGACGCCATTTTGAATCAAGATGGTGGATTGAACCTTTGAGAACTGCACTGATTTTAACCAAAAAAAGGCCGCGCTTATAGTCCCGGCGATGCGACGCCGTGACGTCATCCGTCGTCATTGTAATAGCGAATTCTGCCTATAGTGTAGGAGACAAGAGATGGCGACCGGGGAAGGGGCTTGGCGGGGGGCGTGGCCGTGAGGTTCGCCCTCATTGGCTGAACCGCTCACGTGTCCTCTGACGTCACGTGGCAAACTCTTGGAAAAAAAATCAATTTCCATTGACTTCAGCGTTTTTTGTCGCGCCCACTGTAGGTGCACGTGATGGATTAAATCAACTTGATTTGACGCGACGCGTCGTTGCTGAGACTATAAGCGTGGCCTAAGGCCCAGGACATTGTGAACTCAGCGTCGCTGAGCCGCGCTGAACAGATGCACAAAGCCCCTGCATCTGTTATCAGCGCGGCTATAGTTTCTCCCTCCGTTTGCGCGCTGATGCGTGCGGAGGCTGAGAAACTTCCCCGAGACAGGCAAGTTTGAAATTTGCCCATCCAATAGGGCTGCAGCCGGTCCGGCATTGTAACTACAGAGCCACCAGACAGAGGTGTGTGTGTGCATGTGTATGTATATGTGTGTGTGTGTGTGTGTGTGTATATATGTGTGTGTGTGTGTGTGTATGTGTATGTATGTGTGTGTATATATGTGTGTGTGTGTATGTGTGTGTGTATCTGTGTGTGTGTGTGTGTGTGTGTGTGTGTATATGTGTGTGTGTGTATATGTGTGTGTATATGTGTGTGTATATGTGTGTGTACTGTACACACACACGTTCCCCAGTGACACACAAACACACAGACCACTTCAAAATGACACACACACACACTGACAGCTACCAAGTGACACACACACACACACACACACACAGGGATACCCGCCTCCCAAGCGCGCTTGCTGTCTCCTCTGCCAGGACAGCAAAAAGCTCCTGGTAGCGCGAGCGTCAGCAAGCGAGAGCGAGCAGCAGCACCTAAGCGCTTACTATGTCCCAGGCCTAAGGCATGATTGTAGCGGGACTGAATTTAGAAAATCCAAGTTTTGCACTTTGGTCAACTTTACGTTGGACGCCCCAGAGTGGGAACTGGGGAAAAATGCGTACGTTTTTGGAAAAACCAAAATTATACTGTAGTTTCCACAATAACATTAGAATAAAAATACAGACCTTTTTTTTTTTTTCATTAAGAAACGAAGAAGAAAAAAAAATGAATGATCCATTTATAAATCTCAGTATTTTTTTCATTTTTCTTAGAATTCCCCCGTAGCATCGCCACGTACATCTCAACCCCGTTATAACGCGATCCGCTACAACGCGGATCCGCTTATAGCGCGATACACGCGTGGCTCCCAATTTTCGTAATTATGAATACTTTACCACACGGCTATTGGTGTCTTAAATACTTTATTGTATAACGCATACAATGGTGCGTTATTTCTAACGCGATCTGCTTATAACGCGACGTGATTCTTTGGACCCCAAGCCCAGCGTTATAAGGGGGTTGAGGTGTATCTTTCAGCTGCTGCTCTGGTAATTTGTAAAGAATGTCACTTGCTTTGCACTCCGTCAATCCAGAAGTGTTTTGTGAAACATGGAATCTTTTCTGAACCCGGTAACAAAGCTTAAGTAGGATCAAAGTCTTTGTGGCGTTGTATAAAACCGTTGAAATTTATTTCCTTTTACAATGAAACTTTATATTGTAGGCAATTAAAGCTCATAAAATAAAAAAGCTAAAAGAATCCTTGCTGACAGATGCCTGCTAATGTGGGAACGTTGCTACAATATTTTTAGATTTGTTACTGCTGTACTAAACCCATAAAAATGAGGTGTTTTGCCAAGACTTGTATGTCTTTATTTATATAGCGCCATTAATGTACACAGCGCGTCGCAGCAGTAATACACGTGGTAATCACATAAATAACAAATAATATAAATAATACATAAAGGGGAGAAGCGCTTCCAACATAAAATTAACATTTAGGAGTCCCTGCTCCGAAGAGCTTACAATCTAATTGGTAGGTAGAAAGAACGTACAGAGACAGTAGGAGGGTGTGCTGGTAAGTGCGTCTGCAGGGGGCCAAGCTTTATGTATTGTGTATAGTATCAGCCACGGAGCTCCTCGTATGCTTCTTTGAGCAAGTGTGTCTTAAGGTGGGTCTTAAAGGTGGATAGAGAGGGTGCTAGTCGGGTATTGAGGGGAAGGGCATTCCAGAGGTGCGGGGAAGTCAGTGAGAAAGGTTTAAGGCGGGAGAGGGCTTTAGATACAAAGGGGAGTAGAGAAAAGACATCCTTGAGAAGAACGCAAGAGTCGGGGTGGTGCATAGCGAGAAATTAGGGCTGAGATGTAAGGAGGGGCAGAAGTGTAAAGCTTTAAAAGTGAGGAGGAGAATGGAGTGTGAGATGCGCGATTTGATCGGAAGCCAGGAGAGGGATTTCAGGAGGGGAGATGCTGAGACAGATCTAGGAAAGAGTAGAGTGATTCTGGCAGCAGTGTTTAGGATAGATTGTAGGGGAGACAGGTGAGAGGCAGGAAGGCCGGACAGCAGGAGGTTACAGTAATCGAGATGGGAGAGAATGAGGGCCTGAGTCAGAGTTTTAGCAGTCGAGCAACAGAGGAAAGGGCGTATCTTTGTGATATTGTGGAGGGAAAAGCGACAGGTTTTAGAAATGTTTTGAATGTGAGAGAGGAGTCGAGTGTGACCCCTAGGCAGCGTGCTTGGGCTACTGGGTGAATGATAGTACTGTACTTCTAACAGTAATGTGGAAGGAGGAAGTAGGGCCAGGTTTGGGAGGAAGTATGAGGAGCTCTTATTAATATCCCGTCTGTGGGCCTCTGCAACCCTCCACAGGCTCCTCTGCTGGCCTACAGTATAGGTCCCTCCACTCCACCTGAGGCCACCCCTCAAACCCGGGCCTGCGTTCCACGGTTCTCCACAATCCTTTGCAGGCCCATCGCTGGCTGCCACCCTCCGCACTAGGGCTATCCCCTCTAATGCAGCCCTGCCTGCCCCAGGCCCATACCTCCTCCCCGCTTTACTCGTCATACCTCTCTCCTCCCTCCATCCCCCAGGGCTATACCTTCTTTTCTCCCCCTCTACCACTGACCAGGACGCCCGGAGGGGGGGGGGGGCATACACATACATAAATTATGACAATACATATGCCCACTGCTCTCCACCCCACTCCTTTCACCCCCCTCCCCCACTCCCCTTTCACCCCTCCCCTCCCCCACTCCCCTTTCCCCCCACCCCTCCCCCCTCCCCCACTCCCCTTTCCCCCCACCCCTCCCCCCTCCCCCACTCCCCTTTCCCCCCTACCCCACTCCCCTTTCCCCCCCACCCCTTTTTCTCCCCCTCCCCCACTCCCCTCCCCCCCTCCCCCACTCCCCTTCTCCCCCCCACTCCCCTTCCCCCCCCACTCCCCTTTTTCCCCCACTCCCTTTTCCCCCCCACTCCCCTTTTCCCCCCCACCCCTTCCCCCCACCCCTTTCCCCCCCCCACTCCCCTTCCCCCCCCACTCCCCTTCCCCCCCACTCCTTTCCCCCCCCACTCCCCTTTCCCCCCCCCACTCCCCTTTCCCCCCCCCCCTCCTTCCCCCCCACTCCCCTTTCCCCCCCCCCCACTCCCATTTCCCCCCCCATTCCCCTTTCCCCCCACTCCCCTTTCTCCCCCCACTCCCCTTCCCCCCCCACCCCTTTCCCCCCCACTCCCCTTTCCCCCCCACCCCTTTACCCCCCCCACCCCTTCCCCCCCACTCTCCCCTTTCCCCCCCCCCACCCCTTCCCCCCCCCACTCCTCCCTCCCCCCCCCACCCCTTCCCCCCCCACTCCCCTTTCCCCCCCCTGCCCCCCTTTCCCCCCCACCCCTTCCCCCCCCACTCCCCTTTCCCCCCCCACCCCTTTCCCCACCCACTCTCCTTTCCCCCCATTACCCTTTCCCCCCCACTCCCCTTTCCCCCCACTCCCCTTTCTCCCCCCCCACTCCCCTTTCTCCCCCCCCACTCCCCTTTCTCCCCCCAACTCCCCTTTCTCCCCCCCACTCCCCTTTCTCCCCCCCCCACTCCCCTTTCTCCCCCCCCACTCCCCTTTCCCCCCCCACTCCCCTTTCCCCCCCCACTCCCCTTTCCCCCCCCCACTCCCCTTTCCCCCCCCCACTCCCCTTCCCCCCCCACTCCCCTTTCCCCCCCACTCCCCTTTCTCCCCCCCACTCCCCTTTCTCCCCCCCACTCCCCTTTCTCCCCCCCACTCCCCTTTCTCCCCCCCACTCCCCTTTCTCCCCCCCCACTCCCCTTTCTCCCCCCCCACTCCCCTTTCTCCCCCCCCACTCCCCTTTCTCCCCCCACTCCCATTTCTCCCCCCCACTCCCCTTTCTCCCCCCCACTCCCCTTTCTCCCCCCCACTCCCCTTTCTCCCCCCCCACTCCCCTTTCTCCCCCCCCCACCCCTTTCTCCCCCCCACTCCTTTCTCCCCCCCACCCCTTTCTCCCCCCCGCTCCCCTTTTTCCCCCGCCCCCCGCTCCCCTTTTGCCACTGCCCCCCGCTCCCCTTTTCCCCCGCCCTCTGCTCCCTTTTCCCCCCGCCCTCCGCTCCCTTTCCCCCCCGCCCTCCGCTCCCTTTTCCCCCCGCCCTCTGCTCCCTTTTCCCCAAAGTATTCCATCTTTCTTTTCAACATTATTATCCAACCTTTACAACAAATAGTCATCTATTGTTCCACGATTTATAAATAATACTACCTATTACGCATTTACATCCCGGGCAACGCCGGGTCTCTCAGCTAGTAACATATATTATCTGTAACTGTTACATACGCCTATAACATATATTATTATCTGTAACTGTTACATACGCCTATAATATATATTATCTGTAACTGTTACATACGCCTATAATATATATTATCTGTAACTGTTACATACGCCTATAATATATATTATCTGTAACTGTTACATACGCCTATAATATATATTATCTGTAACTGTTACATACGCCTATAATATATATTATCTGTAACTGTTACATACGCCTATAACATATATTATTATCTGTAACTGTTACATACGCCTATAATATATATTATCTGTAACTGTTACATACGCCTATAATATATATTATCTGTAACTGTTACATACGCCTATAATATATATTATCTGTAACTGTTACATACGCCTATAATATATATTATCTGTAACTGTTACATACGCCTATAATATATATTATCTGTAACTGTTACATACGCCTATAATATATATTATCTGTAACTGTTACATACGCCTATAATATATATTATCTGTAACTGTTACATACGCCTATAATATATATTATCTGTAACTGTTACATACGCCTATAACATATATTATCTGTAACTGTGCATGCAATGTCTTGACTGTAATGTATAAGCCTGTTAGTGTGTCCCAAGAAAACTACACCGTGTCTGTCTGTGCGCTGGGCATTTGGACACCTCTTAAAGATATCATCACTGCATTTCGCATGACGCTTCCTGAGATCAAAGAGCAGGTTTGTGTCTACTGTGTGTTTGGATGCCATTGGGCGCCATTTTGAATCAAGATGGACACCCTACGGAGCAGGGACTGGGACACCGAACACACTGAAGAATTATGGACCCTTCCTACCATAGAGCATTTCTACGTATTGCCAAACGGGAGGCCACATGGGTTTGCCAAATGTGTTGTGGTAACCGACATAACTCTTTCGCCTTTCCGTGGTGTCACGTCAATGGCATCAACCCATTTCAGCTACTGTATGTGTCACTACACCAAAGGGGCCACAAGAGGGCACTGTTGATTAGCTAAGACAGGCCTGCACAACTCGTAAAGCGAGAAGGGCCGAACTGCTCCAAGGAAAAAAAAATTGGGCCGCACGGGTAAAATCATCATCATCATCCTCATATCTCCCCCAGAACCCCTCACTATCAACCATTGCGATACTCCCCATCTATCTCTCAGACCCCCATCTCCCCCTCACCCACACACATAATACTCCCTCTCCACATCAAACACACAATACCCCCCTGCACACCACACACATCCCACCCCCCTGCACCTCACATCCTTCTCCCCCCCTGCACCTCACACCACTCTCCCCCCCTGCACCTCACACCACTCTCCCCCCCTGCACCTCACACCACTCTCCCCCTGCACCTCACACCACTCTCCCCCCTGCACCTCACACCACTCTCCCCCCTGCACCTCACACCACTCTCCCCCCTGCACCTCACACCACTCTCCCCCCTGCACCTCACATCCTTCTCCCCCCCTGCACCTCACACCACTCTCCCCCCCTGCACCTCACACCACTCTCCCCCCCTGCACCTCACACCACTCTCCCCCTGCACCTCACACCACTCTCCCCCCTGCACCTCACACCACTCTCCCCCCTGCACCTCACACCACTCTCCCCCCTGCACCTCACACCACTCTCCCCCCCTGCACCTCACACCACTCTCCCCCCCTGCACCACACACCCTGCACCTCACATCACCCCTCCTGCACATCACCCCCCCTCCTGCACATCACATCCCCTGCACCTCACCCCCCTGCACTTCCAATCACCCCCTGCACCTCCAATCACCCCCCTGCACCTCCAATCACCCCCCTGCACCTCCAATCAACTCCTGCACCGCCAATCACCACCCTGCACCTCCAATCACCCCTGCACCTCCAATCACCCCTGCACCTCCAATCACCCCTGCACCTCACCCCCTGCACCTCACATCACTCCTCCTGCACATCACCCCCCCCCCTCCTGCACATCACATCCCCTGCACCTCACCCCCCTGCACCTCCAATCACCCCCCTGCACCTCCAATCACCCCTGCACCTCACATCACCCCTCCTGCACATCACATCCCCTGCACCTCACCCCCCTGCACCTCCAATCACCCCCTGCACCTCCAATCACCCCCTGCACCTCCAATCACCCCTGCACCTCCAATCACCCCTGCACCTCCAATCACCCCTGCACCTCACCCCCTGCACCTCACATCACCCCTCCTGTACATCACCCCCCCCCCCCTCCTGCACATCACATCCCCTGCACCTCCAATCACCCCTGCACCTCACATCACCCCCCTGCACCTCACCCCCCTGCACATATCCAAGTTCGGATCAGGGGGGGGGAGCGGCCGCAGAAGAGCTCAGCTGGCTGTGACTTCCCCCTCCGTCCCACGTTGCGAGCGGGGGGTGGGGGTAGTGGGAGGGAGCAAGGAGCGGGAGCGGGCCCTGCGGATGCACGCCGGGACCGCGGGGAATCGCCGCCATTTTTTTTTTTCAAAGTTTTTTTTTTTCCAAAGTTTTTTTTTTTTCAAAGTTTTTTTTTTTCAAAGTTTTTTTTTTTTTTTTCAAAGTTTTTTTTTTTTTTTTTTAAATCTCATCGAGGGCCACACAGAGAGGCCAGGCGGGCCGCATGTTGTGCAGCCCTGAGCTAAGGCAACCATAAATAATGGACTTCCCACCACAGACGTAGAATGCTTGAGAAAGTTTATTGAATGACAGAGTTAAAAGCCTTTAGCCAGGGGGGGGAGAAAAAAAACAGAAAGGGGACATTGTCCATTCCGAGGGTGGAGATGATGTTGTGTTTTCAAGAGGGAGATTCCCCAGCGGTTTCTTTCTCGTATATCTTCTTAATACTTCTCTTCAATTTCCCTGACGCTGGAAGACACCACTTTACCGTCCACCACCTCCTCGACAATGGTCATCACTTTCCTGCTTTTGGATGGATCTGAAATGAGAGGAGATGGGACAGTCGACAATTTTTGTTCTCCGGATCTGGCCGGCTTCACGGCTGTTTCCGTGGCTCACGTGTACGCGTGTATCCAACTATCTCTACTTTTTGGCCAACGTGGAATCTTATCTTGGATTTTGTTGGCGGGGGAAACACGTGTTGATCCTCATTAATAACCCACAAAGTCTTCTTCGCCGGCTCCCAATTTTTTGGGTGAAGATGAATTACCTAAAGTCTGAAGGCTTAGTTATGTGATATTGGCGGAGGGAGTTGCCCCATTAATAGGTTCATCATCTAGTGGAAGTATGAACCCTTTCTAAACCTTTTCTCACCACAAATTGTGCTTTCCTGTCTCTAAGGTTGAGTTGTATTCATCCGCCTTGTAGATCTAGTTATAGATTAACATGAATCAATTGGCCGACAAAGGAGTCTACTTTTTCTTATACATCGACTGAAACACTAAGAACTCCTTGTGTACCAAGAGGTTATGAACCTTGTGAGTTCAGGCAGAATGATGGGAAATCAATCTCTGCATTCTGATTGGTCTGAAGGGGGGGGGGGAGGGATTTATTTAAACACAATGGTCCTCTATACGGCTTAAAGCTTGGTAGAATTGTAATGGATAGGATGTATAAAAAAAACCCCCACCTGTTCCTACAGTATAATTAAAGACTAGTGGTTAAAGGGCATAAATCCCCTCCTTTTATGGCTATTCGTTGACCGTCAAATGATGCCTCGAGGAGCAAGAGATACTGTCTCGGAAAGAATGTGACCTACCCGAGTTAATTACCTTTGGAGGAACCCACGGAATGAGCCGAGGAGTTTCCACCGGCTGTTGACGAACCTATTGACAGTCCACTGGAGATAAGATAAAGATTTCCTATGTTAAGCAGCGGTTCTTTCAGGGAGGGAGTAAAGCCATTTCTGTAGCCCCGTGTACCCGTTCCTTACCCTCCCTCCCCATCTAGCAGCCGGCGGTAGGTCTCGATCTCCTTCTCCAGCCGGGTCTTGATGTCCAGCAGCCGTTTGTACTCGTCGCTCTGGTTCTCCATGTCACAGCGAAGTTGGGTCAGCTGCTCTTCCACGCTGCTGATCATGGACTGCATCTGCCCGATCTGCATGCAGTAACGGCCTTCCGTTTCCGCTAGGGTGGACTCAAGGGATTGTTTCTGTGGGATGAGAAAATCACTGAGTCATCCTCACCTACCTACGGTGGTCTATAAACTACGGAGCGTCTTCTAAATCCATCGAAGCGGACCATATGGCAGTTTCTGGATGGACTTTTCCATTGGCTTCAATGGGGAATATTGGGTGAAAATAGATCGGCCACTTTGGCGGATATAGACCTATCCCCTATGCGTTTCCCTTTTTGGAACTCAGGCGTATTCTCTACATCAGGCCCCTTTTAATACTAGTGATGGCACTCCACACTAATGTCTTCCAGTGGTTATGGCTAAACAAGAGAAAGGGAGGAGCATGGTAATTGGGGGGGGGGGGGGGGTGGAATGGGAAGTAAAGGAAATGGTTAATGTGGTTTTAACCTCCTTCCAACTATGGTGCATGTTCATATTTAAGAATAGACAAATTATTTCTTCACAGTGCAGGTCTCCTCCTAGATAGAGGTACCAAGTACATATCTACTCACAAGTTCATAATGAAGTTCTCCATTTAATGTGACCGCCAAGAACAGTGGAAAGACCACATTTCAGGTCCCATATGGAAGCTTCATCTGCCTTTCTTGACCTGATGAACGGACCGTGTGGGGCCTGAAACTTGATTATTAACTTGTATCTCTGTCGTAGAGGAGACCTGCACGTTGAAGACATTGTTTGTCTATGTTGTGTTGACTGCACCAGCCGGAATTCTCCATACCTGACACGGTATCCCCGCGCTTTGGCACGGTACTACATATTTACGAACAAGAAAACACCATTGAATACCTACCATGGCCAGTTGGGACTGCAGCTCTATCTCCAACGCTTGGAAGGAACGTCTAAGATCGGTGATCTCCGTGCTGCTGGACTGCGTCTGTGCCACGCCGACCGAGATCTCCTTTTTCAGCTCCCTGCTCTAAAACAGTAACACCGAGGGTTAGACAGTGTCTCGGGAGCACCGCTCACGAAGAGGACCCTTATCAGGTTATCAGTACAAGATTACGGGTTACTGTCTGTAAAAAATTTTTTTAAAAAAATAAACGACTGATGAAAAGCCGTTCTATTAATAATAAAAAATAATACAAAAATAATAATTAAAAAAAAAAAAAACGTTCTTTAGATTAAAAACGTTTTTTTTTTTTTCATTTAAAGAAGTAATACAAACCCGGTTTAATTCTTTTATTTGTCTTCATTTTTAAAAAAAAAAATACAGAATTGAAGCAAGGGGTTTTCCGGGGGGCTGAACGCGAGTAATTTCAGCTCCGGGGACCCCCTGCTTCCGGAGGTACTTACCTCCGGAGTGGGCGCCGGTAGCCACTTCCAGGTTCACTATATGGTTTACTTTTCAAAGCTCCCAGAACCTGCCGGGCCAACAGGAAGCTGTGACGTCACCCAGATCAGCTTCCTGTTTGCGCCTTGTGGCGAGGAAGCTGAAAACCTGCAGGATATACCGGCGCCCCGTTCAGAGATAAGTATCTCCGGAGGTAAGGGTTCAGCTCCGGAGACCCCCCTGCTTCAATACTGTATTTAACAAAACGAACATAAACAAAACAAAACAAAAACACAGTCTTGGATTGTAGACATGTTGTGTAGTAGGCTCATTGAAGGTTCGCATATACGTTTTAATGGACCGACCAGAATGTTGACCCGGACCTCCAGTTCGTTGAGCAGGGAGAGGGTTAGCAGGTCCGGCAGCGGAGGGGTGCATGGACCCAGTCACGGAGGATGGCCCAGCTTGGATGGCAGTCACAAAAAGTTGTACCAGATGTCCAGGCTAACTATATTGGACGGGCCAGCTGACCTGGGACAATTGTCCTGGCTCTCCCCCTCTCGGCAACCCTGGGACCAACGTGAAAGTTCTTTACCAATGTTGTAGCCTACCAGCAATCGGACTGCAATCTGCTGTACCTGAAGACATATGAGGTCTCCCGAAAGCTCATACATAGCTACATCTGCGATGGTCAGTAGAAGCATTTGTGGAGAGCAGCATTAATGTTAAAAGTGAGAAGTATGAGAGGAGATTCGCAGGACTCGTTACCTGCTCATTGAATCGAGACTCAGCCTCCAAACGGTTCTTCTCGGCGATGGTTTCGTATTGACCCCGCATCTCGTTGAGAACCTTGAGAAGATCGATGCCCGGAACCGCATTCATCTCGACGGAGACTTCTCCGGCTGGCCCGCTGTGCATGGACATCATCTCCTAGATGGGGAACAGGGCAAATAGCACGGCGTTGGAAACCGTAATGGACCGGAGTTTTTGGGCAGCCAATAATGCAGTGGAAAAGTTTGGGAATCTGTGACCACCACATGGTTGTGGGAATCCTACCACTGAACCGCTATCGGCGATCTTTCACAGGACGTTTGGTCCAGCAATGGAAATTGCAGAATATGATGGTGTGTTTACGGTTTCACATTTATGTTTATAAGTGAATTACTTGCAGATGTTTGAATTTAAGGGGAAAAAAATAGAGAAATTGTGTGCATATGTATAAACATGTATATATCTCTATCCCTCTCTCCCTCCCTCTCTCCCTCTCTCCCTCCCTCTCTCTTTCTCTGTCTCCCCCTACATCTCTCTCTCCCTCTCTCTCTCCCTCTCCTCCCCTCCCTCTCCCCCCTCTCTCTCTCCCTCTCTCTCTCTCTCCTCTCTCTCCCCACACCCTCTCTCTCTCCCCCTCTCACTCTATCCCTCTCCCTATCCCTCCCTTTCTCTCTCCCTCCCTCCCTCTCCCCCTCTACACACTGTACACAGCTTTAACATTTGAAAACTGAAATGAAAAGCAGCACAAGACGATTATAGAAAGAAATAAAGATATCACGTTATTATTTACATACAGTATATATCACACCCAGAGCCGACGTTTCCGTCCCCATGTATATACACATATATACACAGAGGTAAACCTATCTGCGTTACATGCATCATGGGCCAATCATTTCAACCAGGATATAACAAGGTGCCAAGATCCAACACAGCAACAAAATGTAAAGGGAATTGTGTAGCTGGCAGGCAGGTAGATATGATGGGTGACTGTCAAACACGTCATAATCTATCTAGCTGCATTGCTGAGGGCATGAACTGTGTCAGTTAACCCTTAGCAGCCTGAGCTGTCAGGCTTTTGCCGCACAGTACAGTACAGATGTTGAACATCAGGGCTCCACAATTACAACCTCCCAGAATCCTTTTCAGGAAACCCCCCCCAATCGTGGCCGGGGCAGCGGAATTTTTATACCGGGAGGAGACCCCAGGGGGAGGAGAGCGCTGGGAATAACGCCTCGCCCTAACCTTACAGACAGGATCAGCATGTGGGGCCCCCCACCTCTGTGTAAAACCGAAAGGGGAGACGTCGTTAAACTGGGAATTTATATGCCGCAATGTACAGCATGCGGAGTGCTGCTGGGCTGCACTTAAAGGGTTAATGACCTCGCAATGTCACCCGCCCTTGAAAGCCTCCGGGGGGATGGGGGGGGGACACGGGGGGACAAATATTAATGACGGCGCTTATATAAATGGGAATCATTGAAGCCCCATGGCAGGTTGCCCAAAGCAGTAGGGTGTGGTCATAACGGGAATATTAATTTCGGGGTTCTCCAGTGCCCTCTAACCGTACACAGGGGAAACTGGAAAGTCCGTAGTTACTTTAGGGGGTTCTCGGGGGGGGGGGGGTTTCACTGCATGGGAGAATTGGGGTTCACAGCGCTTCAGCAAAAGGTTTTAGAGTATCTGTTCCTTAAGTAAAAGATGCTTCAGCAGCGTGGAAGGGTGTGGTCATACCCCATGCTGCTTCACATTGCCGACCTTTTAACCATCCGGGAAGGGAAGGGGGTCGCAGAGGGCAATGGTCTTCTAAGCGGGGCGAACCTGGCGCCTATCTCAGGGCCGGCTCCTTGGGTGAGCCACTTCCTCTCTCTTGGCCTCCGGGAACCAAACATAAGCTGTATACTCTCCATCAGGGATGGTCGTCAAGGGCCACCAACAGGATATCCCTGCTTCAGCACAGGTGGCTCAATCAGTCTCTGCTTCAGCACAAGTGGCTCAACCAGGCCTTGCTTCAGCACAGGCGGCTCAATCAGTGGCTCAGTCTTGGACTGAGCCACTGATTGAGCCGCCTGTGCTGAAGCAGGGGTATCCTGAAAAGTTAACCTGTTGGTGGCCCTTGAGTACTGAAGTTGGCTACCCCTGCTCTACATGTATTTATTACATAATACGGGCTGGCGATAGCTACACAGATGCTCCGACAAGTGATTCCAGCCTCACCTCCTTGTGGTTCTTCTTGAGATAAGCCAGTTCCTCGGTCAGACTCTCGATCTGCACCTCCAGGTCGGCCCTGGACAGGGTCAGCTCGTCCAGGACCCGGCGCAGACCGTTGATGTCGGCCTCCACGCTCTGGCGGAGGATCAGCTCGTTCTCGTACCTGCGGACACACATTGAGTCATTCTCACATGAACGGGTTGGGAGAGTCTCAGAGTCTCCAGCCACACGGACATGGACACATCAGACATGGACACATCAGACACCAACGTTAACTTATCTCTCGAGGACTTACTTCAGCCTGAAGTCGTCGGCGGCCAACCTGGCGTTGTCCACCTGCAGGATGACCCTGGCGTTTTCAATGGTGGCGGTGATGATCTGTGACACAGGAGAGGAGACAACGCTTTCTGATTCTGCCGGGCAGGGGGGGTGACGTGACTGCCCGTATTACCCAGAATCCTTTGCTGCACTGTTTGCTAAGCGATAATGGGGGAAGGGCAGGGTCGCAGACCTGCCTGAGACTTGTGAATATGCTCCCATCGTGGGGTTTTTTTTTATTATCCTGTATTTAGTCACTTATTGTATTATTAGAATTCCCTGTGCTGTACTCTTTGTGAAGCGCCGAGTACACTTTTGGCGCTATATAAATAAAGACATACAATACAATACAACAAGTCTGCTTTATGCACTAACCAAAATATATATATTTACTATAATATAATAATTTACTATAATACTATATGTACTGTACATATATATATATATATATATATATATATATATATATATATATATATATATATATATATACACATACATATATACACCAGTGAACTGAATTAATTTTATATTTCTCTACTTTTCCTATCTTAAAAACATGTATATTGCTATGCAAGCTTGCTGTGCCATTTGGATGATCACGCCCCTTCTTTATCCCTCAAACTAGGGGGGCTCGACTCCAGTTCTCAAGCCCCCACCAACAGGTCAGCTTTTCAGGATAGCCCAGCTTCAGCACAGGTGGCTCAAACAGCCCTTGCATCAGCACAGGTGGCTCAATCAGTCATTCACTGAAACACCTACGCTGAAGCAGGGATATCTGTAAATCTTACCTGTTGAAGGGGGGGGGGGCAAGGGGGGGTGTAGGACTTGAGTTGAGCACCCCCCCCCTGCCTTATACAGACCATTAATTCCTTGCTACCGCTATTTTCATTGATAAAGATGAAGATTTGCATTGTGTAAAACTGAGTCGCCGGTTGACACATTCACATGATCCGTTTGTCTATGTCAAGTTAATCATTCTAACCCCACCTATCCCCCCCAAAGTCTGTGCCGCCGGCAGAGTTTCAGCCGGCGGGGAGTCTTATCCCGGCATTACGACACCTCGCCCCAAATGGAATGTCAGCCCAGAGGAGGACCACTCAGCCTCGTCTCCCAGGACACTCCGGCACTCTACAGCAACGAGACCGCCTATCTGGAATACCTCCCCACGGAAGGACTCATGGAAGGGCATCTTACCTTACTCCTGAGGTCCTCGATGACGGTGTAATATTTGCTGTAGTCGGCTGCCACGCCGGTAGTCGAGCCTGGGCGGTTTTTCTCGTACCACTCCCGGATTTTACGCTCGAGGTCAGCGTTGGCCTCTTCCAACGCCCGCACCTTGTCCAGGTAGGTGGCCAAGCGGTCGTTTAGGTTCTGCATGGTGTGCTTTTCATTGGTGGCGAGGATGCCTTCAAAACCACCGCCGCCGCCATAACCAGCTCCTCCACCGAAACCTCCTCCACCGAAACCTCCCCCAGCTCCTCCACCGAAACCTCCACCAGCTCCCCCACCAAAACCTCTCCCGGATCCCCCACCAGCTCCCCCTCCATAACCTCCCCCAGAAGCACTTCCATAACCGCCCCCTCCTACAGCTTGATAGCCACCACCAAACTCACTCCCTCCATAGCCATTTTCAAAGCCCAGGCCATCTGCATAGCCAACGCCATTCATCCCTCCTCCATAACCACCACCTAATCCTCCTCCTCCATAACCACCACCACCTCCTCCATAACCACCACCACCTCCTCCATAACCACCACCACCCCCACCTCCTGCTACACTCCCTCTCTGGAAAGTTTGCACAGATTTCTTGTAAGAAACTGAGCCCGTGTTGGGCGCCCCGGCTAAGGACCTTGAGTAACGGACAGAGGACATGATGGCAGAGCAGAAGAACACTTGCCCAAGCGATCAGAGATAGCTCAACGGAAGACAGGGCAATGCCGTTAGTTCGGGAGGGCCTTTTATACAAACTGTAGGTGGGTGTGCCTGCGGTGGAAAGAAATGTTGGTTGTGCAACAGTCTGTGCCCCAGTGCCAGATACGTCCCTATCTGCAGAAATATTTGAGCCCCGAGGCGGTGTTTTATTAAAATCAAAAGTAGGAAAAGGGTGGGGTGAAATTAAGCCCTCGTCGGGCTGCCTTTCATCTGCCAAAGACTTTCTCAACCTGCCCGGGCAATTTATTCACGCTCGTTTATTTCTTGTTTTCCAGGTGGGCTGGAGGCAGCTGAATCTTGGCCAGAGGAACGAAGAACTTCCCGCTGCCGTTCATCGCAACGTCTCTCTGTCTGCGTGGCGGGCGCGCAGACAAACGCACTGTGTCCGATTAAAAGATGGCTCACGGGAGTTGTGGCGGTTGTCAGAAGCGGACAAAAGGCTGCGTCCTGTTCCCCAAACACAGGCGTTCATAAACTCCAAAAAATATACGAGTGGTCAAGTTGCATAATTGCATAGCTGCATAAGTGGAGAGTTGCATAGGTGCATAATTGAAAAGTTGCATAGTTGCATAGGTGTAGAGATACATAGGTGCGTAGATACATAGGTTCATAGATGCATAATTGCATAGTTGCATAAGTGTATAGTTGCATAGGTGCATAGATGCATAGTTGCATAGTAGCATAGCTGCATAGGTGGATAGTTGCATACTGTAGCTACATAGTTGATGAGGTTGAATAAAAGACGTACGTCCATCAAGTTCACCCTAAGCTAAATGTAGACGGCAGATACTTTATCCTATATCCGTACTTACAGTATAGTGATCCAGGAGAAGGCAAACACACAGCCCCAGTGACATTATCCAATGTTATCTCATAGGGGGAAAATAAATTCCTTCCTGACCCCAAGAACTGGCAATCAGATTTCTCCCTGGATCAGCGTCCTTCCCATGAAACCTATCCCAGGTTCACATGGCAAAGCCACTATAACCAGCCTCACACTTATGAGCCACAAAAAAACGTGGAAGAAAGCTGTCTGTGAGTAGGGTTACAAGCTCTACACTTCGGTAACCCCAGTGACACAATATCCAATGCTGAGTGACTTGGTTTAACATACAGTAATTACTCCAATACCAGACCATTGGAACCACGGCACGGGTTGGGGAAATTAGGCGTAGCCCGGCCACAAGAATGATGATATGTCATTTTGGAGACATTTAAACACCTACACACGCTGGCGAACTCTTGAAGTGGAATAACCAACACAATGTATGTATTTACAGTACCTAATCTTATAAGTGAATTTAAGTGTGAAATATGTCACTTAAGCTGCTTGCGCAACTGCAAAGAATTTAGCAGAAGCGGCGAGTCCAAGGCCCTTCGTGGGACAGGCGGGTTCCTAGAACACCGGTTGAAGAGCCCTAAGCTAAAGCATATTTATATATATACTAGCTGAGAGACCCGGCGTTGCCCGGGATTGAATGGTCCCGCTCCCCCTCTCTCTCCACTCACCCCCTATCTCTGCTCCCCATTGCCCTCTCTCTGTGGGTGGGTGAGTTAGTGACTGGGTGAGTTAGTGACTGGGCGGGTGAGTTAGTCAGTTAGTGATTGGATGGGTGAGTTTGTGAGTGGGCGGGTTAGTGAGGGCAGGTAAGTGAGTTAGTGAGCGGGGTCTCAGCTAGTGACTGGGTGGGTGGGTGAGTTAGTGACTTTGAGTTAGTGACTGGGTGAGTTGGTGACTGTGTGGGTGGGTGAGTTAGTGAGTGGGTGGGTGAGTTAGTGACTGGGTGGGTGAGTGAGTTAGTGACTGGGTGAGTTAGTGAGTGGGTGAGTTAGTGACTGGGTGGGTGAGTGAGTTAGTGACTGGGTGGGTGAGTGAGTTAGTGACTGGGTGGTTGAGTGAGTTAGTGACTGGGTGGGGGAGTGAGTTAGTGACTGGGTGGGTGGGTGATTGAGTTAGTGACTGGGTGGGTGAGTTAGTGACTGGGTGGGTGGGTGAGTTAGTGAGTGGGTGAGTTAGTGACTGGGTGGGTGAGTTAGTGACTGGGTGGGTGAGTTAGTGACTGGGTGTGTGGGTGAGTTATTGACTGTGGGTGGGTGAGTTCGTGACTGGGTGGGTCAGTGAGTTAGTGACTGGGTGGGTGGGTAAGTGAGTTAGTGACTGGGTGGTTGAGTTAGTGACTGGGTGGGTGGGTGAGTTAGTGACTGGGTGGGTGGGTGAGTTAGTGACATGAGTTAGTGACTGGGTGGGTGGATGAGTTAGTGACTGGGTGGGTGAGTTAGTGAGTCGGTGGGTGGGTGGGTGAGTTAGTGACTGGGTGGGTGAGTTAGTGAGTGGGTGGGTGAGTTAGTGACTGGGTGGGTGGGTGAGTGAGTTAGTGACTGGGTGTGTGAGTTAGTGGCTGGGTGGGTGAGTTAGTGACTGGGTGGGCGAGTGAGTGAGTTAGTGTCTGGGTGGGTGAGTTAGTGACTGGGTGGGTGGTGAGTTAGTGACAGGGTGGGTGGTGAGTTAGTGACTGGGTGGGTGGGTGAGTTAGTGACTGGGTGGGTGGGTGAGTTGGTGGGTGGGTGGGTGAGTTAGTGACATGAGTTAGTGACTGGGTGGGTGGATGAGTTAGTGACTGGGTGGGTGAGTTAGTGAGTCGGTGGGTGAGTTAGTGAGTGGGTGGGTGAGTTAGTGAGTGAGTGGGTGAGTTAGTGAGTGGGTGAGTTAGTGACTGGGTGGGTGGGTGAGTTAGTGACTGGGTGTGTGAGTTAGTGGCTGGGTGGGGGAGTTAGTGACTGGGTGGGTGGGCGAGTGAGTGAGTTAGTGTCTGGGTGGGTGAGTTAGTGACTGGGTGGTGAGTTAGTGACTGGGTGGGTGAGTTAGTGACTGGGTGGGTGGGTGAGTTAGTGGGTGGGTGGGTGAGTTAGTGACTGGGTGGGTGGGTAAGTGAGTTATTGACTGGGTGGTTCAGTTAGTGACTGGGTGGGTGGGTGAGTTAGTGACTGGGTGGGTGGGTGAGTTAGTGACTGGGTGGGATGATTGAGTTAGTGACTGGGTGGGTGGGTGAGTTAGTGACTGGGTGTGTGGGTGAGTTATTGACGGTGGGTGGGTGAGTTAGTGACTGGGTGGTTGAGTTAGTGACTGGGTGGGTGAGTTAGTGACTGGGTGGGTGAGTTAGTGACTGGGTGGGTGAGTTAGTGGGGTGAGTTATTGACGGTGGGTGGGTGAGTTAGTGACTGGGTGGGTGAGTGAGTTAGTGACTGTGTGGTTGAGTTAGTGACTGGGTGGGTGAGTTAGTGACTGGGTGGGTGAGTTAGTGAGTGGGTGGGTGAGTTAGTGAGTGGGTGGGTGAGTTAGTGACTGGGTGGGTGGGTGAGTTAGTGACTGGGTGTGTGAGTTAGTGACTGGGTGGGTGAGTTAGTGACTGGGTGGGTGGGCGAGTGAGTGAGTTAGTGACTGGGTGGATGAGTTAGTGACTGGGTGGGTGGATGAGTTAGTGACTGGGTGGGTGGGTGAGTTAGTGACTGGGTGGGATGATTGAGTTAGTGACTGGGTGGGTGTGTGAGTTAGTGACTGGGTGGGTGAGTTAGTGACTGGGTGGGTCAGTTACTGACTGGGTGGGTGAGTTAGTGACTGGGTGGGTGGGTGAGTTAGTGACTGGGTGGGTGAGTTAGTGACTGGGTGGGTGAGTTAGTGACTGGGTGGGTGTGTTAGTGACTGGGTGGGTGAGTTAGTGAGTGGGTGGCTGAGTTAGAGAGTGGGTGGCTGAGTTAGTGACTGGGTGAGTTATTGAGTGGGTGAATTCGAGTTAGTGACTGGGTGAGTGAGTGAGTTAGTGACTGGGTGGGTGGGTGAGTTAGTGACTGGGTTGGTGACTGGGTGGGTGTGTGAGTAGTGATTGAGTGGGTGGGTGAGTTAGTGACTGGGTGGGTGAGTTAGTGACTGGGTGGGTGGGTGAGTGCGTTAGTGAATGGGTGGGTGGGTGAGTTAGTGACTGGGTGGGAGTTAGTGACTGGGTGGGAGATAGTGACTGGGTGGGTGAGTGCGTTAGTGACTGAGTGGGTGGGTGAGTGGGTGAGGAGTGAGTGACTGGGTGACATTTCCCCCTCCCCCCCATACCGGTGGTGGCGGCATGAAGCTAGAGGGCAGGCCGGCATCCCCCCCCCCGCACCTCCCATACCTCCCGTGGCAGCGGCATGCAAATAGTTAGCGTCCCGGGAGGGAGGGCAGGGGGGGGAGGGCAGGGGGGGGAGGGAGGGCAGGGGGGGGAGGGAGGGCAGGGGGGCGGAGGGAGGGCAGGGGGGGAGGGAGGGCAGGGGGAGGGAGGGCAGGGGGAGTCGGACGCGGTAAATAAGGCATTTCCCTGCATGTACTCACCTTGCACACGGCGTGCGGGTCCCGGCCGCCCTCCTCCTCCACCTCGGGCTCCTCCGTGGAGAGGCGGAGACAGCCGGAGGAGCGGCCTGTGTGAGGGGAGAGCCGCGTGCTCTGTGTGTGTGTGGGGGGGGGGGGGGGGGTGAGCGCCGGGTGAGAGAGCGGCCTGTGTGAGGGGAGTTAGTGACTGGGTGGGTGGGTGAGTGCGTTAGTGAATGGGTGGGTGGGTGAGTTAGTGACTGGGTGGGAGTTAGTGACTGGGTGGGAGATAGTGACTGGGTGGGTGAGTGCGTTAGTGACTGAGTGGGTGGGTGAGTGGGTGAGGAGTGAGTGACTGGGTGACATTTCCCCCTCCCCCCCATACCGGTGGTGGCGGCATGAAGCTAGAGGGCAGGCCGGCATCCCCCCCCCCCCGCACCTCCCATACCTCCCGTGGCAGCGGCATGCAAATAGTTAGCGTCCCGGGAGGGAGGGCAGGGGGGGGAGGGCAGGGGGGGGGGGGAGGGAGGGCAGGGGGGGGAGGGAGGGCAGGGGGGGGAGGGAGGGCAGGGGGGCGGAGGGAGGGCAGGGGGAGGGAGGGCAGGGGGAGTCAGGGACGCGGTAAATAAGGCATTTCCCTGCATGTACTCACCTTGCACACGGCGTGCGGGTCCCGGCCGCCCTCCTCCTCCACCTCGGGCTCCTCCGCGGAGAGGCGGAGACAGCCGGAGGAGCGGCCTGTGTGAGGGGAGAGCCGCGTGCTCTGTGTGTGTGGGGGGGGGGGTGAGCGCCGGGTGAGAGAGCGGCCTGTGTGAGGGGAGAGCCGCGTGCTCTCTGTGTGTGTGTGTGTGGGGGGGGGGGTGAGCGGCAGGTGAGAGGGGAGAGCCGCGTGCGCTGTGTGTGTGGGGGCGCTGTGTCCCGGGCGCTCGCTCCGCTCCCCCACTGACTGTAGCGGCGCCGGGGGGGGGGGGAATGGGGGGAGGAAAAAGCGCAGGAAAGCGGGAGACCCGGGGAGAGGAGGAGGTGGTGTGTGTGTGTGGGGTGTGTGGGGTGTGTGGGGTGTGTGTGATGTGTGTGTGATGTGTGTGTGATGTGTGTGTGATGTGTGTGGTGTGTCCCCTTCACTCCGCCTCAGGCCAATGAGAGGGGGGCGGGCGGACCAAGGGAGCAATCTCATTGGCCTGGCCCAAGGCCCAAGGTCCAATGAGATTGCCGCTAGGGACACGGGGAGGGGCACAGGGAGACACATACAGACCCGGACACATAGGACACTTTCAGAAATATATAGTAGATATATATATATATAGTTTTAATATATGCAGCCTTTGGTTACCTTTATTGAAAACTAATCACCTAAGCTGCCGATCGTTTTGTTCTCCCGTGATCGATCGGCAACGATCCGGCTTCCCCCGGGGGGGGTTCACGTAATGGCCGCCTTCCCGTTTCAATCAATCCGTCTGCCAGTGTAACTCAGCAGCTACAATGTAACCTGATACGACCAAGGTAACATTGTCTATTGTTACAGCTCGCAGCTACAAACTGCTGGGAACACTGGCAACAAATGATCCCAAACAGGAAAGGGTGGCAACGATCTTGCACTGCTGGGGAGGTGTGCCATAGAAATCACAGGATGCTTAGTGCATTAAACC
This sequence comes from Ascaphus truei, assembly GCF_040206685.1. Taxonomy (NCBI): domain Eukaryota; kingdom Metazoa; phylum Chordata; class Amphibia; order Anura; family Ascaphidae; genus Ascaphus; species Ascaphus truei. The sequence goes on along the minus strand of NC_134505.1, from coordinate 3,784,532 downwards.
TCATTAAAAATGGCATTAAGTGTTGAATTTAAAAAAAATGGCAGTAATTATTATCTAATAATACAGAACGCATTAATGTACAGTAGGATATTGCAGAGCGTAGATTCTGAACGGCAGATATTAATAATAACCGTTCCCCATCTTACACTATGAAGGAAGAATTCTGCATCTCACGCTGCCATGTTTGGGTAAGATCTGCTTGAGATTCATTGATCCGCCAAATTCTTTGTTTCAGGCTCTTTTTTTTTTACTATTTAAAACCAGAGACAGAACGTGAAACACAGACAGAGCTCAGTGCACATCCAGTGAAACTTATACACGGTACAGTGCCTAAATATATATGTGTAGATATCTTTTGAATAAAATGGTCTTTTGGTTTAACATTTTGGCCAAAGTGTTGTAAGCCCCTGAGCCCCTACACGGCAGACCACATCTTTTTTTACTATCTGGGAATATGAAGGAGCGGGTTTTTACGCGACCCCGGGTGTGCGCTTAATACGACTGCGAGCGTGATCAGGCAACCAGGAAAGTCCCTGCCAAATACCACCATATGTATAGAATCCCAGCTGTCGCACAGGGCACTATTGATTCACAATTACAGACAGGGGGAGGTTTTCTGATAGTAAATAGCATGTTCGGGTTTCCAGAACCAGACAAACCGCGCCGGGGCGGAATGCGCCTCTAATGCGTCACGCCCGGCTTCTCCACATCACAAAGCCAGTGTAAATAACCGCACACGGGTCACACCCAACAGGTGGCAACCGCTGTCTGCGAGTAGGTTGCAGGCTCTGCACTTCTGTAACCCCCAGGCTGCGCTGAGAAAGCTGTGTAATGCGGCAGGCAGAAGCTCACAGGGGGAATCCCATGTTACAACAGACAAGTAGCAAAGAGGGACACACTGCGAGTGCCCATTTGCATTGTCATTACCCAGAATCCCTTACTGCAGCGGAAGCACAGTTTGCCAAGAGATAACGGGAGAAGGGCAGAGCTGCAGAGCCCATGTGAATGGGCTCGCGCGCGGCGTGTTTTTATGCGCCGCACGCTGCCCCGGCGGGAGAGTTTGTCGTTCTTTTACCCGTCGTATCCTGCGGTATTCTGTGCCTGATATTACTGCAAAATCCCAACACTGAAATGTAAGGTGTTCGTTCCTCAGCTGCGAAATGTGACTCGTCCTCGCGCTTGTGAGCAAAGCCCCCGATAAACAGCAAGAACCAACAGACTCTGTGTAACGTGCGACAGAAGAAGACTTTATTTTGTAAGGTGGTTGAGCTGTAGATGCTATATGTAAATAAACTTAGTAGGAAGAAGTATATAGATCAAAGGAGATGTAGCAGCTTCAGGTGGACCCAACTGGTGCCACAGGTTATATATATATCTCAATGATGGCCATAGTAGAAAGAAAGGAAGACGTGAGAAGACCCTACTATAATTGGCTTGTCATTGCATGGATGGTTATGTTGTCCTCGCGCATATCTCCCACCCTCACTTCCGATGATGTTCCTTAATCCATCGTCTCTTCGGTCTCCTCCACCTTGGTTGACACGACGTTTCCATTGAGGAGCGTCTCCGTTATCGTCTTTGTCTTTCTAATTTTGACGGGCTCTAAAGATGAAAAGAAAGCGTCAATGTTTAAAAGTCGTGTGCCGGGGTACCATCATTTCGAGGACTGCGGAGGTGGATCCAGTGAAGGTCCGATGTGAGGTTACCTGCCCACTCGAGTCAACGCCATATGGGGTGAGTTACCACCGCATCGGACCTTGTTGTGTCCTGGAGTTGGCGCCAGATAGGGGTGAGATACCACCGAATCGGACCTTGTTGTGTCCTGGAGTTGGCGCCAGATGGGGGTGAGATACAACTGCATCGGACCTTGTTGTGTCCCAGAGTTGGGGCCTTGATCATGAAGGTCCGACTAGACTGATCACGCGGCGACCACCTGGAAACAGCCGCGTTTCAGCCACGTCATTGCGACGCGTCATGAGCAAGGCCCCTCTACGTAGTTTTTTTTTTTTGGTATGCAGTAAACGTGAGACGGATACAGTAAGCCTTTGCATGTTATAGTAATTGAACAGTGCATCTACAGGTGTATATATGTCAATTATTCCTTCTTTACTTGGTAAAGTCTGCTATTTTATTCTGTAGCTGTGTAACATGCCGAGCTCACTACAGCAGAATAAAGGCCTTGTAACAAGTTGGATTCCCGCTCGCATAGTGGGCCGAGGGAAATCCTGTTCACACCGCCTGATGCAGCACTGAGGAGGTTAGTCCCAAAAGCAGGCAAGCTTGATTCATCTCAATTTTACTCGTCAGGGGAACACAAACCCCCACACAGACTCACTACTGAGATCTTTCTGGCCAGGAAGGAACTTGGCCCTGGACCGCTGTGAAGAGAACCTAGAGAACCCTACCTCAGCCCAAGGTAACTGACCTCCACTCTGTTTGTGCTATGCATTGTGGGTAAAGAGCCCCGCTCTCCAACCCATGGATAGAATGTCTGGAGAGGTGTAGCGAGCGCTCTTACCAGGAGTTAGGCTGTTTCTTTTCCTGTAAACCTCAGGGTGGCTGATGATAAGCTATTTACGTTGTTACATTTGTGGCTAATAAAGGCCTACATTTAGGTTTCCCCTAAAAAAAAAAGTCTCCTGTTCTAATGACCTCTACACACATCTCCTACTGGCGTCAACAAACATCACGCAACACTGCCGCTTTGTCCCCATGACCAGAATATAACGGGAACCGCACAGTATTATAGTCACTATATACTGTATTCTTCGCTCGGCGCCCCAACACACAGTGTATGCACCTGTCTTTCGTGTCTCTGTGCTGCAGAATGTTTTGACATCATGACCTATTTTTAACCTTTAGTGGATTCTATTGATATATATACAGTATATGATACCAAAGACATTAACAAAGGGATATGTTTACCATCTGAGCTTTGACCTCCAGAATCTGCATGTCCAGTGCCTGAAGAACCTGAGGAACCAGAGCTTTGACCTCCAGAATCTGCATTTCTAGAGCCAGAAGAACCCGAGGCAGCAGAACTCTGACCTCCAGAATCTGCACTTCCAGAGCCAGAAGAATCAGAGGCAGCAGAGTTTTGACCTCCAGAACCTGCATGTCCAGAGTCTGAAGAATCTGGGGAACCAGAGCTTTGACCTCCAGAACCTGCACTTCCAGAGCCAGAAGAACCCGAGGCAGCAGAACTCTGATCTCCAGAACCTGTGCTTCCAGAGCCAGAGGAACCCAAAACATCAATGCTTTGATCTTGAGAACCTGCACTTCCAGAGCCAGAAGAACCTGAGGCAGCAGAGCTCTGACCTCCAGAACCTGTGCTTCCAGAGCCAGAGGAACCTGAGGCAGCAGAGCTCTGACCTCCAGAATCAGTGCTTCCAGAGCCAGAGGAACCTGAGGCACCAGAGCTTTGACCTCCAGAACCTACGCTTCCAGAGCCAGAGGAACCCGAAGCATCAGTGCTTTGACCTTGAGAACCTGCACTTCCAGAGCCAGAAAAACCTGAGGCAGCAGAGCTTTGACCTCCAGAACCTGGACTTCCAGAGCCTAAAGTTCCTGATCTTGAACTTTGAGTGGATGAGGTTGCAGGCCCTGCACTTGGAATTGTAGAGGTCCTGGAAGACTGGGAGCTGGAGCTTTGGCTGATGGAACTTCCAGATCTTGAGCCCTGGCCACTGGAACTTCCAGTCCTTGGCCCTTCTGCTGCCCCACTTCCTGTACCGGAGTCTTTTCCAGATTCGGAATCCCTGTTGAACACAAATGGCAGTTCTATCATTACTAATGCTGGTTTGCAATTCTAGTTCCCGTTCAACTTGTGCTATTACATCACTCCCTGTTCTGTACAAATGCACTTCTTCAGGTACTGCGTAAGAAATACACTTACCCATCTTTTCCATGTTGTCTTCTACAATACTGCGTTAATTATAGGCCTATTGACTAATATGTAAATAGTATATTGTAAATGTACGAGTGAAGCACTGGAAATCATTTAATGAACCGGTCTATAGGTACAAGTTGGCATATGTATTGCTATACATATTTAAATAATTTTGCAAAGGACACACACAACCCTTGTAGCTCAAACCCAAACCACCCTCACCACATACTGTATATTTATGTCGAAAAGGAGTGCTATAGGGTATGGCACATTGTATAAACAAAAGACAGAGTGCCCCAATGTGACAACGAACCTGACAAATAATTGAGTTCAATACTTATCTGTTCTTTCCTCATAAGTTAGGGTAACTTAGTTAAATTTCTTGGCAATCGTACCAATGCTTTGGCCAAAGATGTTCTCCGTTGGGGTTCTCTGTCTTTTGTTTTACAATGGTTCATACATTGAAAAGTTCATGTCTTCTTCAAGTATTTCCTGGGTTACAATGACTAAAGGTAGGCTGTTACTATTTTACACTTCTTTTGGTCATTTGCAGTAGTGATGTAGAAACACTATAAGGATGATCTGCCTGTGCTTTGCCCCTACCCTCCTTCTAGAAGTTGGCGGTATGTCTCGATCTCCTTCTCTAGGCGGGCCTTGATGTCCAGAAGCTGCTCATACTCTGATTTCTGGCCATCCACTTCCTTCCGAAGCCTGGTCAGCTGCTCTTCCATATTACTAATTGAGAGCTGGATTTGGGATATTTGTACACAGTAGTTCCCTTCGGTCTTTGCCAAAGACTCCTCCAAAGAGTTTTTCTGTTGATAAAGAACAAGAGTTGGCATAAGTTGTAGTGTGGGTAGAGGGAAAACGGCCTACTTCACCAATATTAGGTTCAGTTGAAATATTTCGAGGAAGCTATGATTTCTGACGGACAACCGGTGGAGACACAAATCATTTACTTTCAACAAAGTTGTTGTTGGAGGATATCCCAAAATATTGCTCAATTGCACAATCCTACCATGACAAGTTGAGATTGCAATTCCATCTCCAGCGACTGATAAATTCGCCTCGAGTCTGTGATCTCCGCCTTGCTTGTCTGCACTTGCTCCACTCCGGCAGACATCTCTTGCTTCATTTCTGCACTCTGATGGTATAAAAAAAAACAAAGAGGGGGGAAATGATTGGGCAATGCTCTAAATTAACCTTTTTTTGATTTTCCCAGAAAAAGCAAATGAGCAGAAAATGTTGACCTTTTGGTTGAACCAGTCTTCCGCCCGTCTCCGATTCTTCTCTGCGATGGCTTCATACTCTGCTCTCGTATCATTTAGAAGTTTTGTTAAATCTTTACCGGGAGCGGCATCCATCTCTACGTTGACTTGGCCAATAGTGGTACTCTGGTTAGACTGGATGTCCTAAGCAGGAAGCAGAAAACGTCCAAGATGCACTCAAAAGTACTCAACGAAAATGGATTTCTCAACCAAGAAATGTGTTTTAAGGATAATTTGGAGTTGTTTGGGCTATGCGCCGTTCAGCAGACATGGGCTTTTGGCACTCACACAGATTCTTTAGAAAATCTGGTTGCAGTAATGGCTGCTCCAAACAGAACCAAAATTGTCCTATTATGGAATCATCCCCCAAAGAAACAAAAGATTGGTTTCACCAGTGTCTACATTTCATTGACCAAAAATGGATCAATTTCACCGATTAAAAATTGGAGATGCCAAGCTTTCCTTCATTTCCGATTACTCTACACCACCTTTTCCTATTACGCATGCAGAGTTTAAAAAGGTTGCCTCAAAGTAGTTCAATTCATTTTTTTGAGGGGGGGCAATGTGAAGACATGTTAGTATTCCCCACCCAACCTCGTCCTACATTGGGATAGTTGAACCCCTTTTTTTGTTGGAGAAGACACAGTCCCATGCTTTCCCGTCCTGGCCGGCATGTAAGGGTAAGGTTAGTTTGCCTACCGTCTCGTGAGTCTTCTTGAGATCGGCCAACTCGTCCGTCAGGCTTTCAATCTGCTCTTCTAAGTCTGCGTTGGTCAGGGCCAGTTCATCCGAGACCTTGTGAAGTCCATTAGTATCGGCCTCGATGCTCTGACGCAGGCGGAGTTCATTCTCATACCTTATATCACCGAATGGTATCATTTACCGACAACAAAACATAATGCCAACAGTATACAACAATCTCTGGTTAGAAGTGTGTGTCATGTACACACCCTTTAGTTTTCACAATGTATTGGGTAGCAGTATGATAATACATGTTTCCTCCGACCCTACCTACAGTATCTTATGATCAGTTACCTACCTCCAGCGCTGTGTTTCCCATAGTTCTGCTTAGGAAATGACGCACCAGACACCCCATGACAAAAATAGGATAGAAATCCCTTTTTACTTTATAGGAACCCCAGTATTTCCTTGTTAACTTCGTTTAATACCTTAAGCAGCAATGCTTGTCCTGAGCTCAAGAGGTTAAACAGAGTCAACACTACAAATAACCCTTTATTCAACGTGAGAAAAGAACAGACAAAGTCAAAGTGACTAAATTGCATTTTTTGGGGGGTAAAAAAAATGTCAACACATTTTTTGGCATCTGGTTCATAATAGTATATAATTAAGCCATCATGTTGGTATGTTGATAATATGTCAGTGTTTCCAGTAAACCTGTACCAACTTAAAATACTTGGCCTTAGGGCCTCCTGTGTTTCGGTGATCAGGGGCGAGGTGTGTTACAGTTCATGTGTAATTGGGTTAGTTCCAGTCATAAAGCTGCTTACTTCAGTCGGAAGTCATCAGCCTCCATCCTGACATTATCGATCTCCAAAACGGGGCCGGTGTTGTCAATAGTAGCGTTGATGATCTGGGATTAAAAAAAAAGGGGGGGGGGAGGCCCGAAACAATGCTATCAAATGTATCACCGGCCCCAACAAATCTGTCACTTTCGAATGATGCATGTGAAGCGCGCGTCCGTTTTCGAGTTATACGCATTACATGTGCCGTGTCGCTACGTCGGCACCTTCATCATACCTATTGCCATTCCATTTCACGATTAAAAATAAACAAAGCCCGCTGTTCTTTATATGATTTCCTATCATCCACTCGCACACATTAAAGATTGTAGTGATTAATTCGATTGTAAGCTCTTCGGGGCCGGGACTCCCTTTCCTAATATTACTTTTATGTCTTATTCCCACTATGTGTTATATTATTATGTCACGTGTGTTACCGTATGACGCGCTATGTACCTGGATGGCGCTATATACACATCTATCTATATATTTCTCAAACCGTTGTGTGCGTGTCTGTTTGTCCTGTGTCTCCCTGTCCCTAGGGGCAATCACATTGGACTTCTGGCCCGTCACTCCGCCTCAGGCCAATGAGATTGCTCCCTTGGCCTGCCCGGCCCCGCACACCTCTCATTGGCCTGAGGCGGAGTGACGGGCCAAAGGGGACACACACACACACACACACACTCTCTCTCTCACCCCCCCACTTTCCCCCCCCATCACGTGCGCCGGCTCCCGGATGGAGGGGAAGCGCGGCGCGGTACTCCTGCCACAGTCGCCAACTTCAGGCTCCTCCCCACTCGCTCTCAACCGGCTCCCGGACGGAGGGGAAGCGCGGCGCGGCCCTCCTAACCCAGCCGCCAACGCTCCCTTACCTCCCCGGCGCTCCCTTACCTCCCCGGCGCTCCCTTACCTCCCCGGCGCTCCCTTACCTCCCCGGCGCTCCCTTACCTCCCCGGCCGCTGGGGGGCCAAGCAGCCTCCTCGGATCTGCGCCAGTCCCACTCTCCACCACCTCTCACTCCCGTCGTGTGTGTGTGTGTGTGTGTGTGTGTGTGTGTGTGTGTGTGTGTGTGTGTGTGTGTGTGTGACAGTGTGTGTGTGTGTGTGTGTGTGTGTGTGTGTGTGTGTGTGTGTGTGTGTGTGTGTGTGTGTGTGTGTGTGTGTGTGTGTGTGTGTGTGTGTGTGTGTGTGTGTGTGTGTGTGTGTGTAAAATATATAATGTGTATAGTGTGTGTGTGTGTGTGTGTGTGTGTGTGTGTGTGTGTGTGTGTGTGTGTGTGTGTGTGTGTGTGTGTGTGTGTGTGTGTGTGTGTGTGTGTGTGTGTGTGTGTGTGTGGAGAGGGACATTTTACTCCTGCCAACAATTTGTGCCTAACTTTCACCGCTACCCCTGCCCTTCACCCCCCCCTACCCCTGCCCTTCACCCCTACCCCTGCCCTTCACCCCCCCCTTACCCCTGCCCTTCACCCCCTCCCTACCCCTGCCCTTCACCCCCCCACCCCTGCCCTTCACCCCCCCCTACCCCTGCCCTTCACACACCCCCACCCTTCACCCCCCCACCCCTGCCCTTCACCACACCCTGCCCTTCACCCCCCCCCCACCCCTGCCCTTCACCCACCCCCACCCCTGCCGTCCACCCCGCACCCTTCACCCCCCACCCTTCACCCCCCACCCCTGCCCTTCACCCCCCACCCTTCATCCCCCACCCCTGCCCTTCACCCCCCACCCTTCACCCCTGACCTTCACCCCCCCACCACTGCCCTTCACCCACCCTACCCCTGCCCATCACCCCCCTACCCCTGCCTTTCACCCCGCCTACCCCTGCCCTTCACCCCCCCTACCCCTGCCCTTCACCCCCCCTACCCTGCCCTTCCCCCCCTATCCCTGCCCTTCACCCCCTACCCCTGCCCTTCACCCCCTCTACCCCTGCCCTTCACCCCTCTACCCCTGCCCTTCACCTCCCTATGCCTGCCCTTCACCCCCCCTACCCCTGCCCTTCACCCCCACCCACCCCTGCCCTTCACCCCCTAACCCTGCCCTTCACCCCCCCTACCTCTGCCCTTCACCCCCCTACCCCTGCCCTTCAAACCCCCACTACAGCTGCCCTTCACCCCCCCCCTGCCCTTCACCCCCACGCCCTGCCCTTCACCCCCCACCCCTGCCCTTCACCCCCCACGCCCTACCCTTCACCCCCCAAGCCCTACCCCTGCCCTTCACTCCCCACCCCTACTCCTGCCCTTCACCCCCTGCCCTTTGCCCCCCACCCCCTGCCCTTCGCCCCCTGCCCTTCGCCCCCCAACCCCTGCCCTTCGCCCCCCTGCCCTTCGCCCCCCTGCCCTTCGCCCCCCACCCCCTGCCCTTCGCGCCCCTCCCCTTCGCCCCCTGCCCTTCGCCCCCCACCCCCTCCCCTTCGCCCCCCACCCCCTCCCCTTTGCCCCCACCCCCTCCCCTTCGCCCCCCACCCCCTGCCCTTCGCCCCCCACCCCCTCCCCATCCTTCACCCCCCACCCCCTCCCCACCCTTCATCCCCCACCCCCTCCCCACCCTTCACCCCCCGCACCCACCCTTCACCCCCCGCACCCACCCCGCCCTTCACCCACCCCGCCCTTCACGCACCCCCCCTTCCCACCCCGCCCCTGCAATCCCGGGCAACGCCGGGTATATCAGCTAGTATACATATATACATACATAGATACATACAACTGTAACTGCCGGTTGTAGACTGCTTGCCTTGACAATTCTGCACTTAGACCCATCCCACACCGCAAGATTCCAGCAGCCAGACTAATGGCCCATCGGATTAACATAGCGGGGGTCCGTGCATTTGAATGGGGCTCACGCTGTGTGAATCCTACCAGGCTACGAGTCTCATTCAAACGCAGGGACCCCCCGCTGTGTTAATCTGATGGGCCATTACAGCCTGCTGTGGACCATCTCACGAGTTACTGTGAGATGGTCCACAGATTTTCCTTGGAAAGCAGTCAACAACTGGCAGTTGCATCGGTACGTACATACATACATGTGCAAATTCACACAAACAGCCCTCCAAACCTACTTCGTAGTATCTACTACCAAACCAGGTAGGAAACCTCATCAAATGAAAAACAAGAAGAAAAGCAAGTCTTGAAAATTACTAGCACCCACAAGTGTTGTGGAGAACCATGGAATTATATGTGCAGTACACAGATTATACACAAACCAATCTAGCAGTGCAGAGCCCATCATCACCGTTGAGTGATATATTGGAGACACCAAGCAAGGTCCCCAAATTAAAATGAATCACGCCAGTAATACACTTTGATGACATTTAAAAAATAAAAATAAATCAATTTCAAGAACACAGAGAAAGACGTTGGAACTAAAAGCCGACCATCTTTAGGACGCCGAGAACGATTAATACGACATCGTCTCGAAAGCAAGTAATAAAAACCCTCGACAAGCTTGACCCACAAATGGCTCAGAGAGACAGGAATGATGTTGGGTTATGGGCAATGATTCAGACCTCCCGTTCTTGTCTCGAGCTTCTCCGGGATGTCTGAGACGTTGCCCATATCCTGTATGCTTGTTCTTAAGCTGGATTAGAATGTCACAGGTACATACTATATCAGTTTCTCACCCGACTTCTAAGATCTTCCATTGTGGGATATAGTTGGCTGCCGTCCTTGGACTCTCCGCTGCCGGAGGCAGGACGTTTTTTCTCGTACCATTCCTTGATTTTGACCTCAAGGTCCGAGTTTGCCCCCTCCAAGGCCCGCACCTTCTCCAGGTACGAGGCCAGGCGGCCATTCAGGTTTTGCATGGTTAGTTTTTCATTTCCAGAGGGCAACCAACATTTTCACCAAAGCCACCGTTGCCACCCGCCTATTCCAACACCGAAACCTCCACCACTGCTGCCCCCAAAACCTCCACCTACAGCACCACCAGTACTTCCACCTGGGGCACCACGGTAACCTCCACCTGTGGTCCCACCACAACCTCCTCCTGAGCTGCCACTAAGATATCCACCATAAACACCGCCCTGCCCACCACCATAGATGAACCCCAAGCTCTCTCCTTGGCCATTACTCCAACCAACGTTCGGCCCCGCACTGCCCTCCTCGGAAGCTTCCAGCAGACTCGCCACTGCAGCTCACCCTCTCATTAGTACGAGACACATACCGCGATCCTGCATAACTACCCCCACCTCCACCACGTCTTTGGACTGGCAGTCTGATAGCACGCGAAGACATGGCGTTACCGCACAGGGGGTCACCTTCCACCCCAGGAGCAGAAAGTAACGATCCCACAAAGGAACCTAATATTCTGGGATCCCCGGCAATACAGTATATATATAGAGAGAGGATGTAGGGTGTGCCACATTGATATACAGGCTTTTGACAGCAGAGTACCATTCCCTGCTTAATTAACTTTGCTCAGAGCAGGGCAAATAATTGTTTATTGTTAGGGCAATGGGAACCTCTCATTAAACCGCTGATGATGTAAATGTAGGGTTGAGCAATTTATTTAGAGTGTGTCATTGCCCAAAGCTTTCCAGCATGACCCCTGGTGCTTTGGTGCACACCCGGAACTAGCCTTCCCGACTGTATCTACCCATCACCTTACCATGGCAGAGACACACAAGACATATATGACATACTGCGTGCCAGTCCGCTAAGCTAAATGCTCCTGTACATTATTCCTATTTAACTATGGCTATTCCCTAAAATAACATCCACACCCCTACCACACGCAGCACGTGTCATCCGAGATCTGACTCCAAAAGACTGTTCATGGTCCCAAGGTTCAGCAAAGTATCCGGCCGCTCCTCCTCCTCTTACCGTGCACCCCAAAACTGGAACAGTCTGCCGGAGACTCTCACAGCCGCCACCAGGCTAAGTTCTTTCATAACTAAAGCGGTCTCACATTTTAATCTGGTCTGTAACTGTTACATACGCCTATAATATATATATAATAATATATATTACCTGTAACTGTTACATACGCCTATAACATATATTACCTGTAACTGTTACATACGCCTATAATATATATTATCTGTAACTGTTACATACGCCTATAACATATATTACCTGTAACTGTTACATACGCCTATAATATATATTATCTGTAACTGTTACATACGCCTATCCTATATAATAAAAATGAAAGCACTGTATGCCTGTCTGCATCTTCCTGTGTCCCTAGGGGAAATCTCATTGTTCCCTTGGCCCGCCCGCCCCCGCACCTCTCATTGGCCTGAGGCGGAGTGACGACACACACACACACACACACACACACACACACACACACACACACACACACACACACACACACACACACACACACACACACACCTCTCTCTCTCTCTGCTCCACTCACCTCCTCCCGATGCTCCCCTCACCTCCCCCCCCAAAGCTCCACTCACCTCCCCCCCGATGCTCCCCTCACCTCCCCCTCCGATGCTCCACTCACCTCCCCCACGATGCTCCACTCACCTCCCCCCCCGGATGCTCCACTCACCTCCCCCCCGATGCTCCACTCACCTCCCCCCCCCGATGCTCCACTCACCTCCCCCCCCGATGCTCCACTCACCTCCCCCCCCGATGCTCCACTCACCTCCCCCCCCGATGCTCCACTCACCTCCCCCCCGATGCTCCACTCACCTCCCCCCCCCCGAGTGTGTCAGGCACTGTAGGGTGGGGACCGGAGCTACGGGGGGGGGGGGGTGGGGTCAGGAGCGTAGAGAGAGGGGGGAGCCGAGAAACATACAGGTGGGAGTGGAGAGGAGGGACCCGGAAATTTTAGCAACCCACCCCCCCTTCTGTCCACTGCCCCGTCCCCTCCTGTCCACTGTCCCCCCTCCTGTCGACTGTCCCCCCTCCTGTCCACTGTCACCCCCCCTCCTGTCCACTTTCACCACCCCTCCTGTCCACTGTCCCCTCCCCCTCCTGTCCACTGTCACCACCCATCCTGTCCACTGTCACCCCCCCTCCTGTCCACTGTCACCCCCCCTCCTGTCCACTGTCACAACCCTCTCCTGTCCACTGTCACCCCCCCTCCTGTCCACTGTCACCCCGCCTTCTGTCCACTGTCCCGTCCCCCTCCTGTCCACTGTCCCGTCCCCCTCCTGTCCACTGTCCCATCCCCCTCCTGTCCACTGTCGTCCCGTCCCCTCCTGTCCACTGTCGTTCCATCCCCTCCTGTCCAGTGTCGTCCCCTCCCCTCCTGTCCACTGTCGTCCCGTCCCCTCCTGTCCACTATCCACTCCTGTCCACTGTCGTCCCGTCCCCTCCTGTCCAGTGTCATCCCTTCCCCTCCTGTCCAGTGTCGTCCCCTCCCCCTCCTGTCCACTGTCGTCCCGTCCCCTCCTGTCCACTGTCGTCCCGTCCCCTCCTGTCCCCCTCCTGTCCACTGTCGTCCCGTCCCCTCCTGTCCACTGTCGTCCCGTCCCCTCCTGTCCACTGTCGTCCCGTCCCCTCCTGTCCACTGTCGTCCCGTCCCCTCCTGTCCACTGTCGTCCCGTCCCCTCCTGTCCACTGTCCCATCCCCCTCCTGTCCACTGTCCCGTCCCCCTCCTGTCCACTGTCCCGTCCCCCTCCTGTCCACTGTCCCGTCCCCCTCCTGTCCACTGTCGTCCTGTCCCCCTCCTGTCCACTGTTGTCCCGTCCCCTCCTGTCCACTGTACCTGTCCCCTCCTGTCCACTGTCCCCGTCCCCTCCTGTCCACTGCCCCCCCTTCTGTCCCCTGTCCCCCCCTCCTGTCCACTGTCCCCTGTCCCCCCCCTCCTGTCCACTGTCCCCCCCCCTCCTGTCCACTGTACCGTCCCCCTCCTGTCCACTGTCCCGTCCCCCTACTGTCCACTGTCCCGTCCCCCTCCTGTCCACTGTCCCGTCCCCCTCCTGTCCACTGTCCCGTCCCCCACCTGTCCACTGTCCCGTACCCCTCCTGTCCACTGTCCCGTCCCCTCCTCTCCACTGTCCCGTCCCCTCCTGTCCACTGTCCCGTCCCCTCCTGTCCACTGTCCCGTCCCCTCCTGTCCACTGTCCCCATCCCCTCCTGTCCACTGTCCCCGTCCCCTCCTGTCCACTGTCCCCGTCCCCTCCTGTCCACTGTCCCGTCCCCTCCTGTCCACTGTCCCGTCCCCTCCTGTCCACTGTCCCGTCCCCTCCTATCCACTGTCTCCCCCCCCTCCTGTCCACTGTCTCCCCCCTCCTGTCCACTGTCTCCCCCCCCCCCTCCTGTCCACTGCCCCCCACCCTCCTGTCCACTGCCCCCCCCCTTCACTGTTCCCCCCTCCTGTCCACTGTCGTCCCCCCTCCCCTCCTCCTGTCCACTGTCCCCCACCCTCTCCCCCCCCCTTTCCTAGCGGGAAATTTAACTCACGGGCAACGCCGGGTCTCTCAGCTAGTAACATATATTACCTGTAACTGTTACATACGCCTATAATATATATTATCTATAACCGTTACATACGCCTATAATATATATTATCTATAACCGTTACATACGCCTATATGTAACTGTGTATTTGTAACCACCTACAGCTCAACCCCGTTACAACGCGGATCCGCTTATAGCGCGATGTGAGCGTGGCTCCCAATTTTCGTACGTATGAATACTTTACAACACGGTTATTGGCGTCTTAAATACTTTATTGTACAATGCATACAATGGTACATTATTTCTAACGCCATCCGCTTATAACGTGACGTGATTCTTTAGACCCCAAGCACAGCGTTATAAGGGGGTTGAGCTGTATATATTTTTTACTTCTCGCCAATATTTCTCAACCGTCTCCCAGTGATAATTACATTGAAGACACCTTATTTGAACTGCGTTTGGGTAGGTTAAATCTGATTACAGGCTAGGCACTCACTTTAAATTATACGCACGCTCTCCCAAAGGAGTAATTAGGGGTTTCAATCCTTTATGTGCCTTGGCTGCGGGTTTCATTGGGTAGGTAAGGCTTTTATTGCTGATAATTTAGACCGTATTACAACATCGTCAAAGAAAGAAAGAAAAGATTGGGTACAACTTCCGTAAAATAAATAAAATCCCCATTAAGATATAAGCTATTGTCAACTGTATCTTAATTTGTCCACAAACAGTTGTGTGCTTCAATGTGCAGTAAATGTTTAACCGTTCTCAACGCCTGTCCTCAAGAAACCCCCAACAGGTCAGGTTTTAAGGATATCCCTGCTTCAGCACAGGTGGCTCAATCAGTCCCTTCTTCTGCACACGTGGCTCGGTCTGTCCCTGCTTCAGCACAGGTGGCTCAATCAGTCCCTGCTTCAGCACAGATGGCACAATCAGTCCCTGCTTCAGCACAGATGGCACAATCAGTCCCCTGCTTCAGCACAGGTGGCTCAATCTGTCCCTGCTTCAGCACAGGTGGCTCAATCAGTCCCCTGCTTCAGCACAGGTGGCTCAATCCGTCCCTGCTTCAGCACAGGTGGCTCAATCAGTTCCCTGCTGCAGCACAGGTGGCTCAATCAGTACCATGCTTCAGCACAGGTGACTCAATCTGTCCATGCTTCATGGCCCAGGTGGATCAATCAGTCCCTGCTTCAGCACAGGTGGCGCAATGGCAGGGGTAGGGGTGAAAGTGAGGCACAAATTGTTGGCAGGAGTATATTTTTTTTTTTTTTTTTTTTTTAATTTTACACACACACACACACACACACACACACACACACACACACACACACACACACACACACACACACACACACACACACACACACACACACACGACGGGAGTGAGAGGTGGTGGAGAGTGGGACTGGCGCAGATCCGAGGAGGCTGCTTGGCATCACAGCGGCCGGGGAGGTAAGGGAGCGCCGGGGAGGTAGCGCCGGGGAGGTGAGGTAGCGCCGGCGAGGTAAGGGAGCGCCGGGGAGGTAGCGCCGGTGAGGTAAGGGAGCTTCGTGGAGGTGAGGGAGCTAAAGCACTTATTCCCATGATCTGTTATTTATTCGATTACCACATGTATTACTGCTGTGAAGCGCTGTGTACATTAATGGCGCTATATAAATAAAGACATACAATACAAATACAATC